>NC_136509.1:53134883-53149883 GCF_053919585.1 Euprymna scolopes
TCTCCCTCCTCACTCCTCTCTCTTCTCTCCCTCCTCACTCCTCTCTCTTCTCTCCCTCCTCACTCCTCTCTCTTCTCTCCCTCCTCACTCCTCTCTCTTCTCTCCCTCCTCACTCCTCTCTCTTCTCTCCCTCCTCACTCCTCTCTCTTCTCTCCCTCCTCACTCCTCTCTCTTCTCTCCCTCCTCACTCCTCTCTCTTCTCTCCCTCCTCACTCCTCTCTCTTCTCTCCCTCCTCACTCCTCTCTCTTCTCTCCCTCCTCACTCCTCTCTCTTCTCTCCCTCCTCACTCCTCTCTCTTCTCTCCCTCCTCACTCCTCTCTCTTCTCTCCCTCCTCACTCCTCTCTCTTCTCTCCCTCCTCACTCCTCTCTCTTCTCTCCCTCCTCACTCCTCTCTCTTCTCTCCCTCCTCACTCCTCTCTCTTCTCTCCCTCCTCACTCCTCTCTCTTCTCTCCCTCCTCACTCCCTCCTCACTCCTCACTCCCTCCTCACTCCTCACTCCCTCCTCACCCCTCTCACTCCCTCCTCACCCCTCTCCCTCCTCACTCCCTCCTCACCCCTCTCCCTCCTCACTCCCCCCTCACTCCTCTCTCGCCCCCCCCCCTCTCCAGTAGTAGATCGAGAGAGAAAGAGTGAGAATGTATACATAGTCTTTAGCTCGTGCCCCCATACAGTCGCAGGGTGTTGACGCGTGAGCGCCTCCCAAAGGGGAGGCGGTTGGTTAGCCCAACCTCTCTAGCCGAGAGCTAGTCCTAAAAAGAGGATTAGAAACAGCTTGTCTCCTTGTTTTATACTCGTTTCCAGAGTGTCTTTTGCGCATGTGTATTTCCTTAGAAAGCGGAAGTGACGTCGTCCATGTGTGTGTTCGTGTTCGCGTGTGAGTACATGTGTATATGTAAGCGTGTGTGTATATATACATGAATGTGAGTGTATGTATGTGGACGTGGGCGCGTATGTTTGTGTGCGCGTATGTATATGACAGCTTGAAATATGAATGTGTGTTTTGTGTGAGACTTGAAAAAGGCTCGTACAGAACCATGGTCTACTCCTACTTTAACATTCAAGCTCTTACTAAATAGCTGTTAATTTTAGCATTACAATGAGTATTTCTGTACATTTCTGGAACAACCTTCACCAACTCCTAATTTATGCAAAGCCCACCAGAAAACATTTTTGTCACTTTTTCAAAAGCTTTTTCCAAGTCCACAATTTGAAAATAATAGAAACGTTGGGTGTGCTTCGAAGTGTTTAAAAATTGTGAAATTACTAAAACTTATTTGAATTAATGGCAGTTTACTTGCATCCCCTTCTACCCAATAAAAGTCGAGTACATGAAGTCTTGTGATGGGCTTGTAATAAATGGATAGACTTCTTCATTCAATAATGTAAGAAATCATTAAAAGCAAATAAGTGGACGGCGAAGAATAAGCCGTAATTATTGTCATTTCAAACTTAATATACCCAGATTCAATTGGCTTCTTGAACTCTTGTCTGATCATGTCTAACAAAGTTATTTTCCTTTCAGTTTGACAGTAGGTGGAATCTGATTCAATCTATATTTAATAATTTCATTTCATGGTGACATTTGAAATGTTTCTCTAATTATCTCTGAAAGGTATACATCTTTTTCATTTGACTAATGAAACAGACATTAAATGGCTTCTGTTCCAAGTTAATTCTTGATCAATGAAGATTCTCATAAGTGGATGCTGAGAACCACAATTCTTGGCTTTATAGAAAATGTTTAATCGCATTTTAATTTTACTATCTTAATTAGTATCTCCTATCTGCACATGCATAACTCCTCTTCCTCCCTCTCTGATACATACTCTCTCCAACCTTAACTCTTGCTGACCTGAATATGATTTTGCACACATTTTCCCTATTTCATCTTTCTCTTCCTCTCTGTTTCTCTCTTGCACATGTGCTCTTACCTTCTCTTCCACTTGTCTGCACATGCTCTTGTCGTCCCCCTCTCCTTTGTGCACACTTTTGCACTTCCATGCCTACTCTTTCTTTCTATTCACAAGAATGATAGCGAGCAAGATCATGGGAAGGTAGAGATTAATTATGATTAAATTGCAAAAGATTTTAGATTTTTAAAAATATTTTTTGTTGATTCAGTCCATTTTCTTTTATTTTTACATTTTGTTAAAATGTCTTTGTATAAAGTTTAATTCGGTTATCATTTTTCATAGAAAACAATGTTTTTTTGTTTTTTTGTTTTCATTACAGATTGTTTTTTTAAGATCTGCCCCAACAATCGATATTCTGCCCAAAAGCAGTTCTGGAAGGCAGCACGTCATGGTGGCAACTCTACTGATGCTGTACTCTTAAATAAACTCCTTGTAAGTGCATTATCTGCTTTTTCATTACATTTGTCTTATTTTTAAGTTGAAGTTAATTTTAGCGCAACAAAATTATGCTTACCATGACAACTCGCAAAGTAACAGACAATGATTGGGTTTGATGCATCACTGATTACCATCAAATTTAGTAATTAATCATTACTAGTAGGATCCTGTTAAAATTCTATGTTTGATAACCAGAAAAAAATGTCAGCAGCTAAATATTAAAAAAACCCAAATGTTTTAACCTTTATAATTTTAGGAATCTTTTGCTGTTACTAATCAGCAGAGCATTGCCTCCATATCACACTTTCTGTCCTCTATAACTAGTATTCGAATGCTGCATCATCCATGTTCAACCTTGACCGATAGACCTACTATTACTATAACTAGTGTTATCACTGTCAACCAGAGAGGAGTCTATCCGGCATGTATATGCAGTGTGATAATGCATTGAATGTTGATGACATGCATTGCAATAAGAAAATGCTATTATTGATGTGTCATGTGAGTTTTAAAAACAGGTTTAAATCTGAAGACCTCAAAGAAAGATTAAATCTGAACAGTATAAGGATATGTAACCAGAATAAACTTGGATGATATGCCTATATTGAAAAAAAATAAATGAGAGTACTGTGTTTAGTAGATGTAGAACAGTTGAGGTAGCAATGAACGGAAAAGGCCAGGAAAAACATGGGAGTGGTAAGGATGAACTTGAGAAAGAGGGATAAGAATTCGGACAGATACGTAAAGCCTGAAAGGGTAGACCTCCTGAGACTGAACAGAACTATGCAAACACTTTACAAATATGTTAACAACAGAAGCTGCAAAGATATACAATAAGTAAAACAAAGAAACAGTTTGAAATAAAATAATTGAAAGTTTCCATCATTTGAAATTCTTTTACATGTTGAATGTGCCTTGTGTACTGACTGGTCATTAGAGGTTAGTACTACTTCTAATTACTACAACTCCAGTTTCTTTGAGAAATAATCCAATGAATAATTCTGGCATCTTCTAAAGAAAAAATTATATTCACTAATTGGATGAACGTGATTAAAGATAAAAAGGAATTTTAAACATAAGCTGCACAGCATGTTTACAATTACATGCTGGGTTGCATGTTTTTTGCAGTGCATATGAATTCCAGACATTGCAGGTGATAAATGTTTGGCCAAAGGCACAGAAAACAAACCCTCTCTGGTTGAAGTCTGACCACCCAAGGGATATTTCCTTTGTTTGAAGTAAAATGAATATCTCATGCGGGGGAACTGACCTATTTAAGAACAGTAATGTCCAAGATTATCTGCAGATAAACCGTTATGAATAGACTGTCTGGATGTTATCTCTAGTGGATATCTTGAGTAGTTAACTTCTGGGTGGTCGCATAGTGACCACTAATAAAGGGCAGAATTAGTCAGGGTGAAAAGATTTCAGGTGTCGGCCTTCCAAAGGAAGATGAGTAGAAATTGGACATTTTGAAGTGCTCCTTGGAAACTGAGGGTGTGTTGTGTCAGGGTGAACTGGTATTTTTTCAGTTGATCAGGATAGAAAACACTCATTTTTGCAAGTATGGTGTTTGACTTAGGAAAACGAGTATCACTTGTAATCTCCAAAGAAATAAAAAATCTATTACTGGATTTGTGATGTTTGTTGGGAGGAAGAATTTTTTTTATTGCAGTGCTGATTGGATCGAACAACTTTGGATGGACTCAATAAGTGGAACAATCACAGCCTGTAGTGACTGCGCAGTGGCATTTTCATTTTTTTTTTTTTTTTACAGTGATCACCACTTATCAAGGCTCGGAAGCCACTCAGGGATAAGGGTTATTGCAAGTACATTACGTTAGTGTGGAGATTTGATGACGTGTTTAATTAAGGGGGCGGTTCATTAAGAATTTGTTAACATTTGACTTGAAGAGATCCAAGTTGTAGTCCGGAGGGAAGCAGGCAGACGGAACAGAGTTCCACAGGCGTGCAGTTCTAAGAAAGAAGCTTTGTTCATGGAATCCGCGTTTTGATTTAGGCACAGATATAGAGTGGGGGAAATTTTTCACAGTGGATTCAGCTAGACGGGTGTTTTTCGTGAAAGATTGGCGAGGGGGGACCAGAGATTGGAGTTCAGACGAGCACCTGCCATGGAAATAACGATAAAACAAGGATAGGCTCGCAACGACTCTTCTGTGGGAGAGAGGTTGCAGGGTAGAGAAAAGGGCATCCCCCACTAAGCCACGAAGTCTATTTTGTACTCTGTCAAGGCAGGATAGGCTGTTTTTAGCAGCTCCTGCCCAGATATGGCAACAGTATTCCATCCTTGGACGTACTTGGCTTTTATATAGATAGAGAATTGCATCAGTAGTGAGATATCTTCTGGAGCGGTAGAAGGATCCCACCATCTTTCCAGCGACCTTGGCAACAAACTTGATGTACGTGTTCCATTTCAGATCAGGAGTAAAGGTCAAACCCAGAAGCTTGTCAAAACACGGGGCCTCACCCAGACAAGAGCCATCCATCACGATTGATGCCAGCTGGGGATCAGAGCGTTGATGATGTAAGGATAGGAGTTTGGTTTTGGATGCATTAAAGGTAACCAGCCACATCTTCCCCCACTGAACCACGCGCTCGAGATTAGAGGAGAGAGAATCAGAGAGAACTTTGTCATTTACAGCCTTTGATGTGTTGCCATAGATGGTCGTGTCATCAGCATAGATGTCAACGAATGATTTAAGTATGTGTTTAAGGAGGTCATTGATGTAGATCAGGAAGAGAGTTGGGCCCAGGATTGACCCCTGAGGGACTCCAGCATTTATATTGCAGGCCTCCGATTTTTGTCCATCTACCACTACTCTTATGAGCCTATCGGAGAGAAATGATTTAATGATTGAGAAAACATTTCCAGTTATACCGTAGCTGGAAATCTTGTGAAGTAGACCCTTATGCCATACCTTGTCGAAGGCCTTTGATATGTCGAGCAATTGCCCTAGAAAGGAAGCCTTTGTCAAGAGATTCACTAATCCTGTGGGATATAACCGTCAGCACATCTGCGGTAGATCTTGCAGAGCGGAAACCATATTGTGTGTCACTAAGAAGGTTATTCCTGCTGAGGTGGTTGACTATTTCTCTATTTAATATGGATTCCAGCAACTTACTCATAACACACAGGAGACTTATTGGTCTGTACTGAGAGGGAGATGACTTATCACCTGAATTCTTAAATACAGGGCAAACTGATGAGGTCTTCCAGGGAGTCGGAAAGCACTTCTCCTTAAGGCAGCGCTTAAATAGTTTTGTAAGTATGGGAGCAAGTTCTGGTTGAAGCTTTTTTAACACTATAATTAGGATGCCATCAGGGCCAGTTGCTTTACTGGAATCTAGGTTCTTTATTAGCTTGGCGACCTCATGCACGGATATTTGTATGTTACTTAGCTTGTTCTGTGTTATAGGAGGAAATATGGGGAGTTGATGGCCTTTGTCGCATAGGGTAGAATTAGCTGCAAAGTTCTTTGCAAATAGTTTGGCCTTGTCTGACGCTGACGAGATGACCTCTGGTCCATTGATAATGCTTGGGATAGAACGCACATTTCTGTTCAGGATCCTATTTGTTATTTGCCAAAACTGGTGGGATCCAAGCCGCTGATCAGCTACCTTGGATTTAACAGACTGAGCATATAGCTCTCTTGCATTTTTTATTACTCTTTTACAGTGGTTGCTGGGAGACCTGAAAGCAGTTTTAGTCTCAGTGCATCTATTACGTTGGTAAGCTATGGAAAAAGTGATTTCTGTGCGCGATAGCAGCAGCACATTCTGGAGAGAACCATGGCTGGCTGTTAGGTTTTTGTTGGAATTTTTTAGATGGTATGAATTGGTCTAACCCTACAGTTAACCATTCGGTCAGATCTGATACTATAGAGGACACTTCCTTTTTAAACATGGAGTGCAGAGGTAAATCAGATATGAATGTACGGAAGCTATCCCAGTCAGCCATAGAGTATCGTATACAGTACGGTGGAGGGGTACGTCTGGGGCTTCTTACATTTCGTTTTTATCTTAACTGATACGACGGAGTGGTCGGAGGATCCTAGAGGAGAATGAACAGAACATGAAGATAGCTCAGGGGAAGTTGAGAGAAAAAGGTCTAAGAGGCTTGCATATTGACCGGGTGTATCGGGCACACGGGTGGGTTCGCGAACAATCTGAGTGAGGTCATAAGCAATGGCAAAATCATGACAAAACCTCCCCTCATCATCTGTCTTATTTGAATGGGTCAGCCATTCCACGTTATGGACGTTGAAGTCACCACAGATGTGGATGTTAGCCGAGGGATGTGAAGACAGTATGTGGTCTATTTTCTCAGATATGCTCTTAAAGATAGTAACTCCGCTGTTGTGGGGCCTATAGAGGGCAAATATAAATGCAGTGGTGTTAGCAAGTGCAACCCTGAAGCACATATAGGGTAAATTAGGATCTTCTCTAGAGATATCCCTGCCACACGGGAAGCCATCCTTAATGTAGGCACATATTCCATGCCCATGGCGATCTTGGGTGTCAGATTTAGCTGTTAAATTAGAGTATCCGTTAATTATGAACTCATCTAGGGAAGTGGTCGGCCCTATTCCAGTTTCACTTAGAAATATGTCCGGTTTCGTCTCCTGTAATTGGGTTTCAACCTCTGGAAGGTTGGAACGTAGACCCCTGATGTTGGAGAAGGAGACCTGGTAGTAGGGGTCTACGTTGGAAGATGGGGTTCTAGGTTTAATCGAGTTTTTATTCTGGCGATATTTCATGTTGAGGTTTTGGGATTTGTGGAATAGGTCGGCATACTTGGTTAGAGCAGTACAGAGAGGGAAAGTAAGAGAGAAAAAGACAGGAAAATTTTTTTTGTAGCACACGAAAAGGTAAAGCTGTAACAATTACCCACTTGTATGGCATCGAGAGGCCCCACCAGAGACTACTGCATGGTCCAGATCCACTCACCAAATGGCAATACAGCAGTCCCAGTACTTTGCGCCTGCTGACAGGACAGCCTCCTTAGTGGTTAATCCAAGGTTCGGGTCCCTGACTATTAGGCGGATAACGTCGGCCCAGACAAAACGTTTACCTCCAGCACCCTTACTAGTGACATGGCCACAAGGACAGACAGAGACAGAAAAATTTCCGACATCTCAGACTACTGGTCACCAAGTACTACCAACCTTTAAGCAGCTTTTTCTTCACCCTTTGTCAGAAAAATCACTCATTGAATGAGGACTGAATGACAAAATAGGAGAAGCGATAGTTACTGGAGCTGCCGATAACACATCCACTGTATTATCTCCTCTCCATTTTAAAAAAAATAAAAAATTAAAAAAATAACGGGGGGGAGGAGGGGAATGGGGACACGTGACATATTTATATCTAAGTAGTAAGTCCGGTGCTAAGTTCAGGACACTTTTGATGATAATCTCCCCTCCCATATTAATGGGTTGAAGTTTGTCGTTATCTATCGAGTTTGAATCATTAGTTTCACATTATAATTAATTAAAATCCAATAATTAACTATTATCAATTTGTAAAGTCGGCTTAATATTAATTTACATTCGAGTTTAGATAATTATTCAAGGTTTTACTTTAGGAGGTTCGTTTTCATGAGTAACTGTTTCTTTGCACTGTATTATATTTCGAATGTACTTGAACATAAGGCTAACTATATTAGATGGTTTTATTTGCCAGCAAGAAGCAAGCATTTTCAATACAGGCAAGCTTGCAATAATAGTATATATTAAGTATACTACTTAAATAAAGTTCATAGAATGAATATATACTATCATCTTTGTTGACATATTTTATTATTGTTACTTTCTTTACAATTACATTTTTGATTTACTATCATGCCTGGTGCTACCAGATCAGGCTGTCTGAAGATATTGGCTTTCTGAGACAAAATGCACCTAACATTGATGCTTTTTTTTCTACTTTCTTTTGCAAAACTTAATTATATTCTATAAAAACAACCCACCTTTTCCCTCTTTTCCTTCTTCCCATTTCCCCTTTCTCTTTCTATCTACCCCACTTCCTGACTGGTTTCCTAATTTAAAATGTACCAAGTATTAATACTGAACCTCTTTTTCCCTCTCCCATTGCAAAACTCATGTTCTGCAGGGCAGAGAATAAAAAACGATGAAATCCACTATAAAACAACCAACACAAACTAGTGATTGAAGATACAAAGAGCTTGAAGAATTAAAAAATCTTCTTAGAAAATAACTGGATGAAAGATGAATACTATTTCCAAAATAACTGGATTCGGCATCAAATAACCTGAAAAGCTATGCTATAAAACAACCAAACCAAAATCATTACTACCATGCATTGACTGGTTTGGTTTTATGACAAATCAACTTTTTTTTTTTTCTTTGGTTATTTAATGCTGAATTCCGTAATTTGGATTTTTTTTTTTTTTTTTTTTTTTGTCGTGGGTTTAACTTATTTAGTAAATCAAGTCAACCTTTTTGGATCATTAGGTCATATGTTTTTGTTTTGATAAAGTTGGATTGAGTTAAAGTTATATTCTTTTGTATAAATTTACTTTTTTCAGAAATGTTAATATTTTGTTAAAATTTATTTTTTTTAAAATAGTTGTTTCATATAGTTGACTTTGTAATAATTTTGCTGGATATGCGTGAGTTCGCCACAATCCAAAATAAAATGTTTTAGCAGGAAAGAGGTGAATTATGTGCATGTATCCTATGTGAATGTAGAACAAAACTACTTCATCTCTGTGCAATTTTCTGACATCTGATAACCATTCTTCTATTGTAGGTTTGATTTTGAAAAGTTTATTTTGACAGTCATTCCATTGTTCTTGCCATTTGTTCATAATGAAATTATTAGTTGTTTGTAGTCAGTGTGGAATTTTTATATTGCTTTTTAGTTTTAATGCATGGGGATCCAGCAGAACTTGATATTTTTGTTTTGTGAAAGAGTATGTATTTTTTGTAATAGGTTGAGTAGCGGATTAATTTAAGTTTTCGTTTTTAAGGATTTGAGTATTGATAGAAAGTCTGAAAAAATTATAAATTTGTTGTGGGTGAGGTCAGTAATGAGGTCTAGAGCCAGGTCTATAGCTGTGGCTTCAACATTAAAAATTGATACATAGTCTAGTAGTCGCTTCTGTAAGGCAATGTGGTACTCTTATATAATCTGACCCGAATTCTCGTGAATTCCTGTCAAGCATGGATCGGGTGAGACCGGCAATCATCAGTGTCAGCTGAGCGCTGTTCAAATGTTGAAACACTAACTCGACTTTTTATTTCATTTATTTTTTTCTGTTATGTTTTTAGTAATTTTTAAGGTGATATTAAGGGGGCGGGGGTGACTTTTGTATTTTTTGATTAGTTAGTTATTTATTTTTTTAAATTGAATTTTTTGGAGTTTGATTAGCCAAATGAAAAAGCGCTATCTAAATGGAAGCAGACGACATTCGAACTGGAAGAAAGCGACTAAACCAACAAAAAAAAAAAAAAAAAATAGAAAAGCTGACAAATATATTTCCAAACTCGCTAAACAGAAAAATGACAGGCAAGAAAATAAATCTATACATGTTAGAAAAAGAAATGAAAACATCGATGCAGACAAATCTCATTGTCAGAAGAAATTGCTGTCCCAAAAAAAATGAGGTGCAACATCAACAATTGTAAACACAAATGTTTACTTAAAAGATCGTGTGTAAAGGATGGTTTCTCCTGGAGATGTACAAATGGACAGTGCCACCAAAAGAACTTGACTCGACAACAGGTCTTGAAAAAAAAAATACGGTTACAAAAAAAAGAAAACAAAAAACTTGTACTTATACCTGACAATTATACTGTTAAAAAATCTTTTCTTGGAGAAAAAAAAAAAACTTTCTGTTAAAAAATTTGCAAAAAAAAAAAAAATAAAATAAAATACTAAAATGAAATAAACAGATTTTCATTTTTCAAGGTAGGTTTTTTTTTTTGTTACTTTTGATTATTTACATTTTTTCCAGTTTTTTTTTTTTTTTTTTTTTTTTAGTCTGCGCCCGTTACGACGCTCGGCTGACACCGATAATTGCCAGTCTCGTCCGATCCATGCTTGACGGGAATTCATAAGAATTCGGGTCAAATTATGCAAGAGTACTGGCAATGTTATTCGATACTACTCTGCATTCAGTTCTGTTCTTGTCTTTGGAACCATCTGTGTAGATATGCTGATAGTTTGGGTATTTTTCCTGAATGTTAAGGAGTTTTTCTTAATAGGTTAGTGAATGAGTTTGATATTTTTGGGAGCTTGTTTAGTCCAAGCATAATTTCAGGCTGTTTTCATAGCCAGGGTGAAAGGCTTAGTTGGTTGATATCATGGATGTTGGTGATTGTGATACTTGTCTTTCATTAGTGGTTACATATGGAGGCCAAAAGGTTTTATAGCTTTTACTTTTTGGTTAAATAGGTTTTGGCAATATGGATTGAAGGTACAGTTCTGGGCTGAGTTTTAGATGTGATTTTTACCTACCATAGAGAGGTAATCTAGTGGGTTTGCAATATAGTCGTAGGCAGGATTGTCTACAAGAGAGAATTTTGGTCAAGTATTGTAAGACTAGTTTGTTGTGTTGAATTGATAATGGAGGTTCATTGGCTTCTGCATAGACTATTGATGTGGGAAGTTCGGAAGGTTCCCAATACATGGCTGAGACCCTGATGTTGAACAGTCTCTAATGTCTCTATGTATGACTTTCTAGTGGCACTGTAAATAAAGCTGTCATAATCTAGTTTTTATTGCACTAGTGATCTATATAATTTCAATAGGGGTTGTCTGTCCACTCCCCAATCTGTGTGGGCAATGACTTGCATTAGCTGGAGAGTTTTGTTATATTTATTTTTTTAGGTGTTTGATGTGAGGGATGAATGTAAGTCATTAGCCCTAAGAATTCCTGCTCATCTACAACAGGAATCTGGATATCATCTAGTTATAAAAGAGGATCTGAGTGCAGTTTTCTAAGTTGACAAAAATGCATGCATTTTGTTTTGTTTTAGTGGAAAATTTGAATCCATTCTCAGTTGTCCATTTTTTTTATTTTGTCAGTGCTTTGTTGACGTTGACACTCAGTTATGCATTCCTCAGCTATTGAGATGATAGTCTCTGTAAAGTAAGTGATCAGGTCTTTCTCCTGTTTTCCAGGTAGGAGTTAGTGTTTGCTTAATAATTTGAATTTATTCCAGTTAGCTTTTTTAAGGTTCCACCAAGGAATTTTTTAGGTTATTTCAGGACCAAAGTTATTGGAAAGTGGTCACTTCTGCAGGTGTGTCCTCATGCACTGTCCAGTTGTAATCCATAAAGATACTAGGATCACTTATAGAGAGGTCAATTACTGAGTACGAGTTTGTAGCAGTGAATAAAGGATTTTGGGGGTTTGTTTACTATATATGCATAGGTTGTTGTTGATAATGTTTTCTATAATGATTCCTTTTCTGTCTGTCTGAGCATCTTCAACTAGCATGACTGTTAAAGTCGCCTAATAATAAGAAAGGGCGAGGGAGTTAATTTTTTCTGTTTCATCTATAGGATCGTTTGGAGGTAGATAGATGGAGCAAATTCTGACCGTTCTATGTAGGGTGGTTGTGATGGCAATTGCCTATAAATTAGTTTGTAGATTTATAGGCTTTGTGCTGTGTTTTTGTTAATGAGAATGGATGTTCCTCCAGAAGCTCTATTGGGTTATTTGTTGTGTGGTTGTATTCAGTGAAGCTATGGAGATTGATATTTTTAGATGGTTTTAAAAAAGGTTTCTTGGAGGCATATTGTAGGGCAGAGATTGGATATTGGAACTAATTCATTCCAATTGGTTTTTATACCTCTGCAATTCCATTGGATTATTTTGTTGGCCATAGTTTAATTTTATGTATTTGATTTTCTTTTGTTTTATTGAGAATAGGGGCGGTTGTTTCCTAATATTTGATTATAGGGGATTTGAGGTTCTGTCATCTATTTCCATTTTTTCCAAGGTTTTAAATTTATTCTGGTCTGTAGTTCTTGTTTTTCATTTATTTTCTGGTTGTTTGGTGAGATTTTTCATTTATTTTCTGGTTGTTTGGTGAGATTCAATTTTCCCCCCTTTCCAGGGTGTACTAGGCGTTTGTCTATTTGGTTTTGGGATGTTGTTAGTTTCCATTTGTTTTTTACTTGAAAGTTGTGTTCGGTTTTTGAGGTTTGGTCAGATTTTACTTTCAGCTGTTTGAAAGTCATTTTCAAATACAGCTTCAGTTGATGGTAGTTGCCATAAGGTGGCCCTCAATGCCAACTAGTTCTTGAAGTGTCTTTATTAGGGTAGTGATTCCTTTTAGTTCTAGGTTTTCTGTTGCTTTTGGTTGGTTTTTGGTTGCACCCACGTACAATCTAATCGGTTCTGTCATGGAGGCTAATTTAATGATTTCTGGCTTTGGTAAAGTTTGTATTTTTGTATATTTTAATTCATTTATTCTTTTTTCTTTGATCCAGTTTTGTAGTAGCCAAATTTTTGGCAGTTTAGGCAGCGAAGTCGTCTGGATATATGGTTTCTACTTTAGTGTTAATATATCCAATTTTGATTTCAGTTACTGGGGTGAGAGTATTGAAGGTTGATATGTCTGTGTTTATGTTAATTGTTTGTTTGTCTCTTTTTATTGTAATTCTTTTGGTGCTAATAACTTTGGTGTTTTAGGTTTGTTTTTATTTCTTTTAGGTAGCAGTTTAATTCTGGACATTTGATGACTCCTTTTGTAGTGTTGAGGGTTTTGTGAGGGTAGGTTTTGATGTTTATGTCATGGAACATTGTCCATGTTAAAATTTTTTCCACACTATTTTTAGTAGATACTTGTACAAGTAAGGTTCCACTTTTTTTTCAAAATTTTATTTGCTTTGTGTTAAGGTTTTTGTTTAAAAAATTTTCGATTGGGACTGGAGATATTTTGTGTATTATCTTGTGATTCTAAGATTGTATTTTCATCGCTTTCTGTATTTGAATCTGGATGGGGTCTTTTTTTTTTTTTTTTTTTTTTTTTTTCATCATCCTTGCTCCCCACTCTCCTTGGAGCAGTATATTGAGAGATGGTTTGGAGGGAGGGACCCATTTACTTAAGCATCTCATGGATACAAAGATGATATACTCAGTGAGTATAGTTGCTTGTGATGGTTTCCTTATTTCCTTGACCCCAGCGAAGTATAATAAAGGGATTTGTTGTCAGTAGATTCTGGTTTCATTATCTGATTGGCCCTTACTATCGTTTTCTAATATCAGTGTTTTTTTTATGTGTTTGTGATTTATTTGTATTTTTCTTTTTGTGAGGGTTTACTGTTATTAGGGCTTGTCATGACTAGATAATTGATCAGTTAGGTCTCTGACTGTCTGTCTAGCCGAAATAAGGGCCAAAATTGCAAACTGACGGCCACTTGGATTTGGGTTATGAGGTGCTCAACTATCAGGATCCCTTTCTAGAGAATTACAGGTTGTCACCTACGGCCATCAGGTGGCCCCATTGACAGACTTTTACGCTTTGCAGGGGACAGTCTGTGTATTCTGGAGCGTCACCGATAGAGCTTTTAAATGTGTGACGTTTTTGTTTCAAGTGTTGCATCCAATCATTTTGCAGAAAGGTTTTATTCTTCATATTCTTTGTATCTTTGTAGTGTTTGGTTTGCTTGTTTTCTAGTGGACTAGCAAGGCTACCCGGCAAAGACAATGAGAAAAATTTTGAACATGCCTGTTATTCTTGAGATAGAGGAATTTTTGATGTCTGTAACATTTGCTATCTTGAGCAAAGGAATATTTTACCTACCCTAGGACGGGTGTTACACAGCATATGTATAGAATAATTGTACTTTCATTGGACAGGAAATTTACAGCACGTATGTGGAAAACAACTTCCTTACCTAGGGCAGGTTATGTACAACACATATTTAAAATTATTTAAATAAGCTTATGTTGTGCTAAATTTTCGGTATGTCACAGATGAGTTTGTTTTTACATCAGAATGCTATTGTGAAGAAGCACCGGAGATTTTATATAAATGTTATACTACTCGAATATATTACATAATTTTTGATTTTGATAACTTATGTATGCCACAGATAAGAATTTCTTTGTTTTTCATATGGGTACTTCACTGTATAAGTACCTTATTTCCTGGGTAGGATACTGTTGAAGTACCATTTTTTTCTAATTTAAAAATGAAAGAACTCAATACTTAAGTAATTTTCTGTTGTGCTAAATTTTCTGTGCGTCTAGAGTAAGAATTTGTTTATTTCATCTATTGCTATAGTGAAGAAACACCTCATTTCTCATTTAAAAGTCATGCTATTCAATTATATAACGTGATTTTCGGTTTTAATGAATTTTATGCACGTCACAGGTAGGATTTGATTTGTTTTTCATATGAGTACTATACTACACAAGTACCTTATTTCTTGGGTAGGATAATGTACAATTACCTTATTTTAATATATAGATGAAACTACTCGATGATTTTACATAATTTTCTGTTGTGCAAACTTTTCCGTATGTCAGGTGAGAGTTTGTTTGTTTTTATAATAGAGTGCTATGTTAAAGAAGCACTTTATTTCTTATATAAATGTCATCCTACTCGAATATATTTTATAATTTTCTGTTTGGATGACTTTTATG
>NC_136509.1:53157383-53217383 GCF_053919585.1 Euprymna scolopes
GGATATTCGAGGTCACTGACAAGGAATCTGGTAATCAAACCCACCGCAAATTTACCGTTTGCATGGTATGAACCCCTAGACCGTAGGACTATTTTGTGCCATTTCACCGCCTTTGGTAGTGTTTTTCTTACATGATACGTTTGCGTGTGAACGGGCGTAGTGGGGTATCTTATATCGCATAGGAATCCTTAAGCAGTCATTCCAGATCAAGTTTTAAAAAAAAAATGTGGTTTATTTATTTTTCTTATGCAGTTTTGATGCTTTTTAATTGATCTAAAAATAGTTTTCACGAGCGGTTTACATAACCACCAAACGTATTTTTATATTTCTTGTTCTTTTTTGGGGGTGGGTGTATTCATTTATAGGACTTGTGTTAACAGGTGCTTCTGCAGTTTGATTAACCGTTTTTCCGTAAGTAACGCACCGACATTTACCATTTCACAAAAATTCTGTTTACCATCGACTGTACAAGTACCTTTTTTCTAATGTAAAAATGAAAAATCTCGATACGTTTATGTAATTTTCTGTTGTTACATTTTCTGTACGCCAGGGGTAAGAATTTGTTTTGTTGTCTGGGTGCTATAGTCACGTTACTTATGGAAAAACGGTTAATTAAACTGCAGAAGCACCTGTTAATGGAATCCCCCCCAAATGAATGAAAAACATAAAAATGTGTTTGCTGCTTATGTTTTGCAAACCGCTTGTGAAAACTTTATTTTTTTATCAATTAAAAAAAAAACATTAAAAACTATGTAAGACAAAAAAAAACTTTTTTTTTTTTTTTTTTGTTAAACTTTATTAGAAAGATTCCTACGCGATGTGATAAGACACTTCACTACGCCCGTTTGCACACGAACGTATCATGTAAGAAAAACACTACCGAAGGCGGTGAAATGGCTCAAAACAGTCCCAAGATCTAGGGGTTCATACCATGCAAACGGTAAATTTGTGCTGGGTTTTATCAGATTCGTTGTCAGCGACTTCGAATACCTTAAAAAAAAAAAACAAATTAGAATGATCAGTGTTCTGTTGTGTAAGGTAGCATTTACCAAACCAATTTATTTAGATTTAAAAAAATTATTGTTAAAAATATTTTTTAAAAATCAAATAGGAATAATTTGAGATGATTGAATATAAAAGGCTAAAATTCAATCAAAGATTTAGTTAATTTTAAATTTCATTTCGAAATAATATTCTAGAAAGTGGAATAAAAATCGGTTAGCGATTGAAGCTGCAAAAAAAATGTTAAATTTTAAAGAGTTATCGAATATAAAGAGAAAATAATAAAAAAGATGAATATCAAAAGATAAAACAAAACATGTTATTCCCCTTGAAATTTGATGTTATTGTATTTTTGTTGAATTAATCATTACTTACTATTTCTTTATATTTTTTAATATATAAAATAACTCTTGAAATTGATTGTTATTAATTTCATGGTGCATGTTTAATTCATGGTTAAAATATTTACTTTTATCTTCAAAGAAAGAAATTTTATGAAAAAAATCAAATCGTTTTGGAAATTCCCTTAATTGTATTTCCACTTTTTCGCTGTACCAAATTTCTTCACTATGCAAAAACTTTCAATCATATAATGGTTATATTTCAAAACAACAATTCCACGGGAATTGGAATCTGAATCGTACTTAGTATCGGAATCGTTAATCAACATTTTCCTGGAATCTGAATAAATTTAGGATTTGTCCCAACACTACTTGAAACATAAAACCTTTTCTAAAATGACTGAATTCAACATTAAATAATCTGAAAAGCGTTGATATGCTGTAAAACGGAACAGCCAAACACATCTAGTTCAAATCGACTAAAATATTTAGTAGATTATCTCTTCTGTTCCTCACAGCCCTTTTTCACAGAAGAGATGTCACTAGTCTCTTTTTACTATTGTTACTTTCATGGAAGCTGCTTGACTCAGCTCCAATCTCTGGTTCTTGCATGTAAACATTCACAGCAAGAACACTTTGTTACCACACCGACAGATAACTTTCCTGTCTTGTGCCTAGCATCAGACGAAATTTGAACAAATAAAGCTTCTTTGCAAAGGCTTTTCAGCTCATTATTGTGGAACCACTTTCCTGCAGATTACAACTTCAAATCAATGTCAACAATTTACTGTTGTATACCGTTCTTACAAACTTATTTCATTAATCATCTTAAATCCTCTTGTGAGGTACTTCACCTTTCAACTACCTATGATTCCATCTCATTAAACCTTATTCTTGAGTGACTTTTGACCTATATGAGTGGTAAATCATCAAAACATTTACCTATTAAATGTTATGTCGAATAGATTGTTCAAGTCTATACCAATAAAAAATGTCTGATTCTAATTTATTGAATGCCAAGATTTAATTTTTTTTTATTTTGCTGTTGTATTTATGCCTCAGCATTTAGTCAACTTTATTTTCAATTGTCAGATATAGCAGGCATTTCCTGGGAATGTTTTGTGATAAATTTTTAGTTAATTAATATTTTTTTTTATTTCTTTTGCTGTAGCATGCTGCTGAATTGGAAAAGAAGCAAAATGAATCCGAGTACAAAAAACTACTTGGAGGAGTAATACAGTATGGCAGTGTAATTCAGGTAAGCTTTTCAGCATTTATCAACAGTGAAAAAGAATGAGTTTATTATGACTAAGTATCTGACGTTGCATATTTTTTAAAATTGACTTTGATATAAAAAATTCAAATCCATTTATAATAACTTTCTATAAAAATTATATTTGTCTAAAAATACAAGGTTTCAATAAGACAAATAAATTGAGGACATTGCCAAAGCTTCTACAAAGAAAGTGGGTTCCATTTACTGTGCTAGAAAATTATGTGAAACAGAGTATCCTATATTTTTACAAAGCCACAATTCCCTCATACATGGAATATGATTACTACATCTGGACCAGTGCATCTACCACTAGTTTTTTTATTTTAACTCTTAGATAAAGTCCAAAAAAGAGTCTCAACTCTAATAGATCTTGCACTATCAGCCAAGCTCCAACCTTTGTCTCCTTGCCGTGCATGTTTTACAAGTACTTTAATGGAATGTGCTCTGAAAAACTTGTAGCATTTGTGCCTCCTCAACATACGTATTCCGACTAACCCGGCAAGCAATAAAACCCCACCCCTTCACTGTTGAGGTCTCTAAATACCAGAAAGCTTTCTACTCTAACAGTTTCTGATTTAAGACCACTAGCCTTTGGAATTCTTTCCCTATTTCCTGCTTCCCTGACTGTACTAACTTGCTAAAGTTTAAATGTAATGTGAATGGACATTTTGCTACTCAACTCCCCACACTCCCCTGTTAAACACAATCCCAAATAAGAGTCCTTTATGATCCAAGTGGCAATATGCTTTGTTTTAGCAGGTAAAGAGTAAAAAATAAAATTTAATTAAAACCTGTACTATATGTGACAGAAAATAAATGTAACTGTTGTTACAATTTCAAACAACAAAATTTATTAAAGAAATCTCCTTTCAAATCTTTCCCTTCTATGTGTAACAGCCAGTGACGCATATGTAGCAGCAACAGCATGATGCGTTTGCAAATGACCAAGCGGGTGCATGAGGTGACGTGCAGCTGAGGAAGAGAAGGGAAAGAAAAGTGGAGGGCGACTTGGAAGCATGTGTGAGTTCAAGAGGAACTTTTCAAACAAGATGCAATCTGAACTTTGAACAAAAAAGTAGTTGGACGACCGTGTGCTATCGGTGAGCTTCAGACATAGCAGCAGAAAGAAAAGCAGAGATTTAAAAAACCTGCATGGTGGCGACTGGATTTGAGCAGATGTGTTGACGCAGGAGATAAAGCACATGTTCAACACTGCAGAGTTTTGTTGACTACATGGCGAACTAAGACTTGTAAAACCAAAATGCAAGCATAGTTTGGAAAGTACTATGAATAAATGCCTTTTATTTTGACTAAAAAAAAAAAAGCAGAGTTAAATTTCTTCCCTTTTTTTTTTTTTTTTTTTTTTTTTTTTTTTTGTTCCATTGGAACTGTCTCTGTATGCAACATAATTGGTCCAAGTACGTGTATTAATACACTTCTTCAAAGGTGTGTTCGTTAATAAATCACTCCATATAAAACTCAATGTCTATATGTCTATAAAGACAATGGAAATGTTCCTAAATCTCTAAGTACACTCCTCAGGAGGCTATGAGGACAATAACCCCTTTAAAACTCCAAATATATCCTATTTTGATGAAATTTATATCCAGGGAAGACAATTGAAAGTAGCCCTGAATCTCTGTGCTGAATATCTACATGCCCCATCTCTAAGTGACCATTCAGACAGAATCCCTCCAAAACATCCAATATGTATATTGGATTTTAATGAAATTTGAACCACAAGTATGATACTAATTCAGAGTTTTCCAACATTTCAGTTTTTTTCCACTGTTATTTGGTAAAAAACAGTTGTTTTTTTTTTTTTTTTTTTTTTTTTTTGTTACTAGATGCACCAACTTCAAATTTTTAAACTTTTGCACAAAAAAAAAAAACACATTTAAAAAAGAAATGCTACCATATTATTGTTACATGGATAAAGCAGCATCAGTGAGATGACCTATGCACTCATTTATTTCCAAAAGTTATTTACTCCTAAATTCAATAACTTAAATGATACATTTTTGTTGACTGTGCATCTAAGCTTCTTCCAAAAATGAGGTTAATTTTGATAGCTGCAATAAAAGCCTTTCTGTAAAGATTAATATAATTATTCAGCTAACACCACAATCTTAAAAGATGAATGATTTATTCAACTATGATTGTCCAGTAGCCTAAAAGTTCAAAGTGTAAAAAGAGAGAAACAGCCAATTAACTTTTAAGCCCATTCTCTTATTTTATTAGATTAGCAACATAATTAATACATCTTGTCTACTAAAAGATCTCAAATCTTCCTAGTTGCATAAATGTTTTTTAAGCTGACATTTTTCTTTTAGATAATCGATAAAAAAAGTAAACATAAATTTGTTAAAGGTGAATTATTTTTCGTTTAAAAATGTTTTTTTTAATTTTGCTAATAAAATAAATTTGTGATTGTTACTTATTCTCTAATGTAAATAATTACTGTTCCATGAAATTTCAGATTTTGCTTCCTATTAGCTATGAACTGGTAGAAGCTAAATGAAAATTGACGCTTGCACGTACAGTATTAACACCAGTCAAGCAGCATTTGTATAAACGAATGAACAAATATCTAAGGAAATGGCTGAAACCTTAGAGGAAGACTTCCAGTGTGTAGTGGAATGTGGACATAAATAGATAACAACTAAGCTTCTTTCCTGTAATAATTACAAGAAATCTTCTCAACCACTAATAGCCATGGCTAATGATATTTTACCTGAAAGCTATTCGTTCAAACTTCTCAGTTTAACGTTTACAGGGAACATGAATTGGCACAAATATATTGAGGGCATTGTCAAGACTGCTGCAAAGAAAGTGGGCTCTCTCTACTATGCTAGAAAGTTACTTATACCTGAAAGTATCCTGTAGCTCTACAAAGCCACTATTCACCCATGCATGTAGTATTGTTGTCACATTTGGGCTGGTGCATCTGCTACTAGTCTCTCACTCCTAGACAGTAAAAAAAAAAGCTGCCAACCTAATAGGTTCTGCACTGTTAACAAAACTCCAATTTCTGCTCCATCTACGAAATGTAGCCTCCCTGTGCCTATTTTACAAGTATTTTAATGAGAGGTGCTCCAACAAATTGCAAACTCTTGTACCCCTTCAATATAAATATCCTTGACTAACCCCACAAGCAGCAAAATCTCACCCCTACACTGGAGATCTAAATGCTGTCTACTCAAATAATTTCTTCCTTCAAACTGCTAAACTTTGGAATTCCCCCTCAGATCCCTACTTCCCCAACTGTACTGACATGCAGAAGTTCTAATGTAATATGAACACTTTTTGCTGCTCAACTCCCTACCTAGTATCCCTGCAGATTTTGTCCCAAATAGTAACCCTTACATCCAAGTGGCACTGTGCCTTTTTGGGAGTGAAAAACAAAAAACAATAAACAAGTAAAATAAAGCATAGCAAAAATAAAAATTGTTTTTTTGTTGTTTATGGATGTTTGGAGCACCTGCAATATTACAAAATTGTATAATACAAAATGAATACCACCATTAGATTCTTTGCAAAATTTTACATGGGAAAAGTTGTTAGATCTTAGTATAGGGCTTTGTTTTCATTTACATTCTCTAATTGAAATAAATACTGTAAACATAGATAATTTTAATGTTTCATTTAACATTTGAATGATTATTTTAAGACAATTGTTTTTCATGATAAAGATGTAAAAATCTGGAAAAAGTATTTAAGGCCAAAAAAAAAAAACAAAAAAAAAAGAAAAGAAGCCAGTATAAAAAAAAAAAAATGTGAGAAATTCTATCTGACTTGTCATCTCACCGGCAAATGACAAAACATTCTGTCAAGAATAGTACTGCACATATTGTTTACTTATACCTGACAAAAAAAAGTAACTTTTTGGAGGTGGAAATCTTGGCTGCAATTATCTACCTTGTCATTGATATCATTTTCAGATTACTACAAATATTTTGTCTCACACAAACAATGGTAAATCCCATTACTCATGTGAGTGTATTTCGATTTGTGCCTCTGCTGCATTTGGTATGCACCTTGCAAAATTCTTTCTTTGTATCATGATTTCATATTAAAGCTAAAGACAACGTCTGTACTAATAGACACAAAGTATACATGTGTACAGATGTGTGGTGTGGCTTTCTGGTTTATAGATTCAATCTTCTTGAAATCTAGCCAACAAACTGCATATTTTATAATCTGTGCCACCAAAATTGTGTTTCTATGTAAATTTTTTTCAAACCCATTTAGTTCTTGCAACCAGCAAAATGTGTACTAAAAACGACCAAAGTAAAAGTTTAAGAGTAAATTTGTTGTCTCTTATGTTGATATGTTGGAAGGAATATTGTTTGAATAATTAATGCAGAAAGAGTTAAAACTCAATTAAATGTCTTAAACTCTGATAAGTTTTAATTTTTTCTTACGTTTTTAGAGTATGGGAGGATTATTCAAAAAGAATGATATATTGGATCAGTTGTCTAACAATGTAATGAAAAAGAGTTCTACATTTTGAATGGCTTCCATAGTTGTTTGTTTATCCTTGAAATCACAAGTTCTTAGTACACATGAAATCACGAGTTCTTGAGTTTACAGAAACAAATTCACAAGGCAACATGTTTGTTAAATACAATTTGACATTAATCTGTTTCCTCCTAAGAACGTTCGACTGGTTTGAAAGTGTCAAGAGACTCTTAAGGAAAAGTCCAAGTCCATAATCCATGTTGAGTTTGAGAGGAATCCATGAATGTCCACAAATCAAACTTGTGAGTTTGCAATCCAGTATGCAATGAAATGTGTTAAGATTGTTACATTTTCACATAGAAGTGATCAATAAACCAAATAAAATCTTTTTATACATATGTTGTGCAATGTGCTTATATATGTGTGGTTATATAAGGTCTTTTTTATTTTTTTCATCGTCTATTGTTTCTTTATGCATTTAATGAGTGGCTGTGTTGTCTAATGGTTGTCAATTTCCTTATTTGTTTAACATAGATAAATAAATTTCTTATACATAAATGCCACAAGGAAGACGTTCAGAGTTTTTCAAGGTTTTACTGGCGAGAGAGAATATATAACTAAAATTATTTCCTTAATTTAGTTTTATAACTTAAGAAATGGGAGACACAGACGGACAGACATTTAAGTGATATTTGCCTTAGATTATTCTACATTATCGCGCCATGTCCTATCCACTTGACTCCCAAATTAAGACTGAACTGAAAAACCTATGTTTGTTTCTTGCATGAAAACATGACTCATTTGTCATATTCTCATATTGTTCGATGCCTGTTTTGTCTATGGAGTTTGACCTATTCCCTCTTCCCTTTGAACTTGCATCACCTGTCTCTGAGTACAATTCTGTTTGTAGATAGATCATTGTGACATGCACTAAAGTGAACCTCGTCAAAATTCACACTATCTAACTTAATTGCTACTGACTACATGTCATCTATAATCGGAACCTGACTGCCTTCTTCAGTACAAGTGGGTAGAATTTTGCAATTCGATGTTTGTTTGCTTTGCTAAATTACAAGACTTGTGGGGATGCATAAAAGATTGCATTTATATTTCCCTGCTGTCCACTAATCTTGCTGATCTTAAACATAATCAACTCTGTGCATTGTAATATGCTGATATGCATCTTGAGGTAATTCTCTTATCTCATAGATGTTGCCCATATTGCAGGTAGTAGCCACATTGAACTCTTATAAGGCAGAAAATAAAAGTTTGTCAAGAAAATACTTGTGAATTGGTTGGAATTTTCTCTTGGTTTTTCTTATTACAAGAATGTGTAGTGAAATCTGTTCATTCGTTTTGAATAATCCTGTATAAATATTATGTAGTGATGGTTATGAGAATGAATATCCCCAAGAACTTGGTATTATCGGGTAAAAGTGTGTAAAGTCTAGTGTCAACATCGCTTGACCAATCGTTGCCAAACTTGATAAAAATATCTACTATGGTCTAAAGTGGAACAGATTTAAGTTTTGAAATATCTATGCCAAAGGTCAAGATCACAGAATTTGTGATAGTTACAATTTTCATAACTTCAGTTCTGTTCATTGTAGATATTATTTGGTTCATACTATTTGGTTCATATTATAGCCAATAAAGTCCTGCCTCTTATATGACCTTAACCATAACATTTTTATGGCATTTAAACTTCCTATTTTTCCAAATTTGATGTATGGCTATGATCTTCTTTGATAACAGTAATCACCATGCAAAATTTCAGTCCGATCAGATGAATAGTTTTTGAGTTATCAACATTTTAATAGCATTATCTCTGGAATATTTTGTACAATGCGGAGAAGTAAGACAGAAAGGATTTTGGCCCTTTGTTTTTGTTTATTTATTATTCATTAGAAACTATAACTACACAGCAGCCAGACAGATAAGACTTTGGCCCATCCTTACATTGTCAACGTATGCAGGCTCATGATTTATGTTTTTGTTTATTAATTATTCATTAGAAACTATGATTACTACACAACAGCCATGATTGACATGCGGCTGCATGTTGAAGCAAACATTAAACTGATAGCAAATGCAATACAAAGGATAGACTAAATAGTGGTTATGCAAATAATTTGCGTGAGATAAGAACTTTTTGTTCTGTTACATGCACACAGAAATTGTCTTGTGTTTGGTTCTGGTGTCTAGACTGAGTTAGATCCTTAAAGTTAGACGTCCAATCGTGTTTGGTTTCTTATCTATGTTCAGTGTTTTATTCTATATGAAGAGGAATTCTGCATCAGTGACTCCAACAGTTTGATGAATTTTCTTTTGAAGTGGACAATATTCTCATTGGAAAAATGTACAAATCCAGCACAGCCATTTTCTTTGCCTTTTCAAAATACACCCTTCATTTTGCTATGCAATTTCATCTACAAAGTAGAAACTACAAAATGCTAAGTAATTTGGTAAAGGTTGAATTTGAGAATGTTTGACCTTTGCCTTTTCTCTACTCAAAACGCAACTAATTTTACTTATTTGGAATTTGAAAAGAAAATGGTGTCATCAAAATGCAGTGCATTTATAAAAACAAAACATTTTCTGGTAATGTGAGTGAAAGAGGTTATGTTCCCTATTTAACATAGATACAGGAAAGTGACCTTTTGACTAAGGAACATTCAACCTTAGAAATTTCATCTCATTTTACTTTTATTACAATGTCTACTACATGAAAAAAAAAAATGTACGTAAAACAATTGTTTATTCAAAATTAGATTTCTAGAAAAGGAAACTTCTTTTTTAATCTTTTCAAGAATGCCTGCAATTAGTTTCCAAATTTAGTTTTTCTTATTTTGAATTTATACGCATATCGATCTAAGTTATCTTGTGAGATTTTAAAAGTTAAAAATAAATATCATTTAAACTGAGATATAAACTGTGATTCTGAATAGCCAATTTCCATATTTTTTTTCTTAATTATGTATATATTAAGACGATAGCATGTGTTATTTTCTGTGTCACACTTACACCCGGGTCATTTAATTGTCATGTACTTCAATTTCTTGTCATAAATAATTTTACTAAGAATTCTTCATAAGTTTTAGTTTCGGTTTCAATTATAGCTGATGGCACGTAAATCATCTATTTATATAATTTTATCAAGAATTCTTCATAAGTTTTGGTTTCTGTTATGACTGAAGGAACTTGTATGTATATACATATATATTTTTCATAAGTTTTTATTTTGCTTTTGATTCAAGCTAATGCACCCAAGTCATATCGATATTTTATTTTTATTTTTGAAATCGCAACTTTATAATATATAAAAATCGATAAAACCTTAACTCTATAATAATATATACGAAATCTGCAAAAATTAAAATATCATATTTAAGTGCTACTTTACAACCGGGCTTTGCCAGGCGTTCATGCTAGCTTAGATAAATACTTTTGCAGTTTTGACAAAAAAGCTACAATAATATCAGAGCGTCTCCATTTACACTGAACATCATGTCAACATCAATATATTACGAATGAGTCCCCTGCGGAATTTCCACAGGTCCTGTTTGTACAATATTAATAGTTTTGTGTTTACTTTAAATTATGTAGTACAATTGATAATATGGAAACATTTATGACTATCCTCTCAATAAAAAATAAAATTCAGCAAGGGGAATAATTCCTATTTCCGGAAGCCACTCAGGGATAAGGGTTATTGCTAGTACATTACGTTAGTGAGGAGATTTGCTGAAATGTTTACTTAAGGGGGCGGTTCATTAGGAATTTGTTAACATTGGACTTGAAGACAACCAAGTTGTAGTCCGGAGGGAAGCAGGCAGACGGAACAGAGTTCCACAGGCGTGCAGTTCTAAGAAAGAAGCTTTGTTCATGGAATCTGCATTTTGATTTAGGCACAGATATAGAGTGGGGGAAATTTTTCACAGTGGATTCAGCTAGACGGGTGTTTTTCGTGAAAGATTGGCGAGGAGGGACCAGAGATTGGAGTTCAGACGAGCATCTGCCATGGAAATAACGATAAAACAAGGACAGGCTCGCAACGTCTCGTCTGTGGGAGAGAGGTTGTAGGGTAGAGAAAAGGGCATCCCCCACTAAGCCACAAAGTCTATTTTGTACTCTGTCAAGGCAGGATAGGCTGTTTTTAGCAGCTCCTGCCCAGATATGGCAACAGTATTCCATCCTTGGACGTACTTGGCTTTTATATAGATAGAGAATTGCATCCATAGTGAGATATCTTCTGGAGCGGTAGAAGGATCCCACCATCTTTCCAGCGACCTTGGCAACAGACTTGATGTACGTGTTCCATTTCAGATCAGGAGTAAAGGTCAAACCCAGAAGCTTGTCAAAACACGGGGCCTCACCCAAATGAGAGCCATCCATCACAATTGATGCCAGCTGGGGATCAGAGCGTTGGTGATGTAAGGATAGGAGTTTGGTTTTGGATGCATTAAAGGTAACCAGCCACATCTTCCCCCACTGAACCACGCGCTCGAGATCAGAGGAGAGAGAATCAGAGAGAACTTTGTCATAAAACATATAAAGATTTGTTTCCCTTACTATTAAAATTTTATTTTTTCTGTGTAAATTTAAAAAATATGTTAAAAAAAAATAATTAAAAAAAAAAATTATTTTTTTTAATGAATTCACTGCATCTTGATCAACACTGGATATCTACAGCTAGTCTTTTATTTTTTTATAATAAAGTTTTAATTCCTGCCTGCCTATCTATTTGTTGATAAGTCCCCTCTGAGAGATAAACAAGTCTGACTATTTTTTTCTAAGAAATTATAAAAAACAAGTCAAAGTTGTGATTGTTGCTGAGAATTCTGTTTTAGTTACACAGAGGAAGACAAAAAGTTGTTTGTAGTGGTGACAGAGGGACAAGTTCTTGCTGTGACAGTTTTACAGAGTGGAATCAGAGATTGGATCTCAGTCGAGCAGCTATCTATGGAATTAAATGATAGAGTAAAGAAAGACTAATAATGTCTTCTGTAAGAAAGGGGATGTAATGAAGAGGAGAGATCGCCCCCCCCCCACTAGACTGTGAAGTCGATTTTTGTATTGTGTCAAAGAAAGAATGCTTTGAGCGATACTTCCCTGAGTACTATATCTTAGGAGTTATCTGACTTTTCTATAAGCAAAGGATTGGACCAGCAGTCAAGTAGTCTGCACCTCATTATTTATTTTTCTTTTTACCAATTCATTATTTTTCATCTGGAACTAAATTTGAGGAAAGTGTCAAATCCTTGCAGAAATGGTCTACTCTCTCAAAATTATCAGAAATGTAATCTATTGATCATTCCATGTTACAAGTGAATGTGTTAATTGTTTGTATTGGCATCTGTTATCAACATTTTAAAATATCCAAAATATTTGGAAAATTGATGGCCTAAATTCAGGAGTGTGTGAAAGAAGCAAGTTGTGTGGGAGTTGCTTTTGTAATAACACTCCACGACTAGTCTCTATTTGCTTTCTCACAAGGACCCTTAAATGCAAGGTCAGTATTTTAATGGTCAGGGATAAAAAGGGATGGGGACAAAAATAATCCTTCTGCCCAAAAGGATTTCTCCTTCATTGACCAAGAACAGAAAAGATGAAATGTACTAACAGAAGTGATTTGAGCAAAAAGGTCAAGAGCTTGGCTAAGTAATTATTACTCCTAATTACTAGTGTACTATCTAATTACTGGTATAATTTTCTTTGCGTTAATTTCTTCCTCTGTGTGGTTTATGCTGATCACCTTTATTTGCCTGTATTGAATCCATTATATTCTGTTACCTGAAATAAGAAGCGCCAACATTTTCAAGATTTTGATGAAGTTCCTATGGTGGATATTGCCAATAATGATATTCAGATCTTTTTTCTGAGCTTCTCAGCTTTTATATTTGACGTCATCTTATTTTACCTGTGATCCTGTCAAGGGGATATTTATGCAAAAATAACAGTGCACTATAACAAAAATTGTAGATGATTACAAAAAGAATGTTGATCAATATTTTTTAAATGGAATATAACTTGGAAACCAAGTGTTTTTATACACATATAGAACATAACTCCAAGGTTATTCCGTTGATTTTTCAAATACCCTGTGTATTTACATATTCACTATGGATATTTTACACGGCTTTCTACATCAGCCTGTATAATTTTCTGTTAAAAATAGCATTCATTTGAAGATAATAAATGTAAAGGAAAAGACCTTTAGGAAAACAAATGGTGATTCATTCAGCTTTAATTTAATATCCACCATAGGAACTTGATCAAAATCTTGAAAATGTTGGCTCTTCTTATTTCAGGTAACAGAATATAATGGACTCAATACAGGCAAAGCTTCTTTCTTAGAGCTGCACGCCTGTGGAACTCTGTTCCGTCTGCCTGCTTCCCTCCGGACTACTACTTGGATGTCTTCAAGTCTAATGGTAACAAATTCCTAATGAACCGCCCCCTTAAGTAAACACTTCATCAAATCTCCACACTAACGTAATGTACTTGCAATAACCCTTATCCCTGAGTGGCTTCCGGGCCTTGATAAGTGGTGATCACTGTGTAAAAAAAAAAAAATAAAATAAAAAAATAAATAATGATTACTTGTGGGAACCCATAGAAATTCTGCAGTTCTTTCTGCATTAATCTGTATAATTTACTGCTAATAATCGTTTTGAAGTAATATCTGTCAGGGTCAAAAATATTAAGAAATGATTCTTCTCTCGTAAAAAAATAATTGTCATTATTATCTAAATCTTCTTTAGAAAGAATATTTATTTATTTATTGTAAAAAATAATTATCCTCTAAATATTGAAATAGAAAGAATATTTATTGTAAAAAAATAATTATCATCTAAATATTCTTTAAATAGAAAAATATTATTTATTGTGGTAATTCTTACAATAAATATTCTGTTTTCTAACCATAAAAATAATTGAACTAAATATTCGTTAAATCAATCAAATGAATGTCACTTTTTTAAATGTTTGTCTTGAATTGTATTTTTTTTAATTGACAACATTTTTAAATGTTTGTTTTGAATTGTATTTTTTTTAATTGACAAAATGGCAGGATTTGATTTTGGAACAATTCATTTTAAATTGGGTAAAGTCAGAATTATTTACTTGGGTGTTTAATGATGTCACTAATTGCAATTTTTGCTGATAAAATGATCTCATTTTTCTAAATGTATGTGAAAGGTGATAACGTACATATGAACATGAACTGCCTTAGCCTATTATCATATAGATTCCGTTTTCATTCTCCCTGGAGATATTTTATCATTCAGGGTTTGAAGTATTGCGTGATAAGATGGTTGGTTCGAACAAATCGTGGTGGTAACATGGCGTGAATAGTTCATTGTTATCTGTGAGAATGTCACGGTATGCAGGCAGATTCAACCAATTGGAAAATTGAATTCTAAACCTCACTTTGGTGTTAACATGAATCTTATCTGAAGAGGTAATCATCCTGTAAGAAACAAACGGAAGATCATGTGATCAAGCTGAATACAATAGAAAAGAAAGAAAAAAAAACCTGGATCTTTTTCAAGAGAGCACCGACAAATCTGTCTCGACGTGCGGTTGTCGGCTGTCGTTGGTTACTTATTTATAGCATCCATTATCCTTTCGTTTTGTTTCTATCGTCAGAAAAAAAAATCTTGTGATCAGCCAGGTGTGCATGTTACAGCCTCTAGGGCGGGGATATGAATAGACAATTCCTAAACACCTACATTTTTTGTGCTTGTTAGTGTCACGGTAAGACACAGAATTATCTTCATAAATCTGAGACTTAATTAAAAAAAAATGTCCATAATGTTATAAATTTGAGGGACTAAGTGCAACTGGCTGTTTTAAAGAACAGTCTGCAAGGTTTTATATAAAAAAAAATTAGTTTGTAGAAATTTGTTGCTGACAGAAACAAAAAAAAGTGTTAAGAATAATGGGTTCAAGAAGAGAGGGAGAGGAGATGAAGGTTGTATGACAACCGTAGCCTATGAATAATAAAATGGATTGCACATTGGCTACAGCGTTCGTTTCTTCTGTCTTCCTCTTGCACTTTTCTGTGTGTGTCTTCGTCTTGCACTTTTCTGTGTGTGTCTTCGTCTTGCACTTTTCTGTGTGTGTCTTCGTCTTGCACTTTTCTGTGTGTGTCTTCGTCTTGCACTTTTCTGTGTGTGTCTTCGTCTTGCACTTTTCTGTGTGTGTCTTCGTCTTGCACTTTTCTGTGTGTGTCTTCGTCTTGCACTTTTCTGTGTGTGTCTTCGTCTTGCACTTTTCTGTGTGTGTCTTCGTCTTGCACTTTTCTGTGTGTGTCTTCGTCTTGCACTTTTCTGTGTGTGTCTTCGTCTTGCACTTTTCTGTGTGTGTCTTCGTCTTGCACTTTTCTGTGTGTGTCTTCGTCTTGCACTTTTCTGTGTGTGTCTTCGTCTTGCACTTTTCTGTGTGTGTCTTCGTCTTGCACTTTTCTGTGTGTGTCTTCGTCTTGCACTTTTCTGTGTGTGTCTTCGTCTTGCACTTTTCTGTGTGTGTCTTCGTCTTGCACTTTTCTGTGTGTGTCTTCGTCTTGCACTTTTCTGTGTGTGTCTTCGTCTTGCACTTTTCTGTGTGTGTCTTCGTCTTGCACTTTTCTGTGTGTGTCTTCGTCTTGCACTTTTCTGTGTGTGTCTTTGTCTTGCACTTTTCTGTGTGTGTCTTTGTCTTGCACTTTTCTGTGTGTGTCTTTGTCTTGCACTTTTCTGTGTGTGTCTTTGTCTTGCACTTTTCTGTGTGTGTCTTTGTCTTGCACTTTTCTGTGTGTGTCTTTGTCTTGCACTTTTCTGTGTGTGTGTCTTCGTCTTGCACTTTTCTGTGTGTGTGTCTTCGTCTTGCACTTTTCTGTGTGTGTGTCTTCGTCTTGCACTTTTCACTGTTCGTCTTGCACTTTTCACTGTTCGTCTTGCACTTTTCACTGTTCGTCTTGCACTTTTCACTGTTCGTCTTGCACTTTTCACTGTTCGTCTTGCACTTTTCACTGTTCGTCTTGCACTTTCGTCTCTCTGTGTGTCTTCCTTCCTTCCTCTTTCGCCCCTCCTTTTTCTCTCTCACTCTCTCTCTCTTCCTCTTTCGCCCCTCCTCTTTCTCTCTCTCTTCCTCTTTCGCCCCTCCTCTTTCTCTCTCTCTTCCTCTTTCGCCCCTCCTCTTTCTCTCTCTCTTCCTCTTTCGCCCCTCCTCTTTCTCTCTCTCTTCCTCTTTCGCCCCTCCTCTTTCTCTCTCTCTTCCTCTTTCGCCCCTCCTCTTTCTCTCTCTCTTCCTCTTTCGCCCCTCCTCTTTCTCTCTCTCTTCCTCTTTCGCCCCTCCTCTTTCTCTCTCTCTTCCTCTTTCGCCCCTCCTCTTTCTCTCTCTCTTCCTCTTTCGCCCCTCCTCTTTCTCTCTCTCTTCCTCTTTCGCTCCCCCTCTCTCTCTCTTCCTCTTTCGCTCCCCCTCTCTCTCTCTTCCTCTTTCGCTCCCCCTCTCTCTCTCTTCCTCTTTCGCTCCCCCTCTCTCTCTCTTCCTCTTTCGCTCCCCCTCTCTCTCTCTTCCTCTTTCGCTCCCCCTCTCTCTCTCTTCCTCTTTCGCTCCCCCTCTCTCTCTCTTCCTCTTTCGCGCCCCCTCTCTTCCTCTTTCGCGCCCCCTCTCTTCCTCTTTCGCGCCCCCTCTCTTCCTCTTTCGCGCCCCCTCTCTTCCTCTTTCGCGCCCCCTCTCTCTCTTCCTCTTTCGCTCCCCTCTCTCTCTCTTTCACTCCCCTCTCTCTCTCTTTCGCTCCCCTCTCTCTCTCTTTCGCTCCCCTCTCTCTCTCTTTCGCTCCTCTCTCTCTCTTTCGCTCCCCTCTCTCTCTCTCTCTTTCGCTCCCCCATTAAATCTAGTAAAATCAATTTATTTGCCCAATGGATATGTACAAGGTTCATAGTCAATATTTCCGTGTCTTTATATGTTCAAATAAATTGATTTTACTAGATTTCTCTGAGTTGTGGAAGGAAAAGAAAGGGCAAAGTCTGTACCAAAAATCGTCGCCACTGTGCAATCCATTTTCCATTTTGTTATGAATATGAGAGTAATGAAGCAATGACTATGAGCATAAATCTTGTATAATTCCTATTGACAAATAAATCGATTTTACTCGATTCCGAATGAACTCCTTTGTCAACATTTTGTGACTGATCCAAATTTAGAACTCCAGTCTGATTGTTGACTGAAATTGAGTCTTGTGGTATGATTTTCTCTTTACCAAATCAATACAACATGGGATGAGAGGGTGTGATGCCGTTATCAGTTATGCATACAACAAATATGAAACAATAATGAGCTATTTTTAAACATTTACCAAAAGAGGTAATATGGTAATACATGGAATCTGCTTAGCTGAGTTCAAATCTTGCCATATCGATCATTTATTTTTATTCACCACAAACAAAACACATTACCACCCACTAAAGGGCTACCATGGTAGGAGCCAGATTTGACGGACCAGTCTTTGTGGGCAGTTTGGCAATAAGATATTTGTTCACATTACATTTAAATGTCTGCATGTTGGTACTGTTGGAGAAACGGGGAGCAGGAAGAGAATTCCAATGGCAAGAGGTCTAAGAAAAGAATCTATTAAAGTAGAAAATCTACTGGCATCTAAGGACCTTTACAGTGAAGGGGTGGGATTTAGTTGCTAGTTTGTTGGGTCAGAAGTATTTTTGTTTATGGAGTAAAAGTCTAGCAAGTTTATCAGAGTACATTTGTGGTGGCACCTATACTATAATACCATTGAGAAAGGTAGGAATTGCCCTCCCCCAATCTTTTCAATAAATTCTTTACAACAAATCACTTTCTTGCATTTCGAGGCATTCATGCACTATGCAGTATAGTTAACAGCCAAGAAATCAAAAACAAACAAAATATACAACAAATAACTTTTAACAAACAAGAAAATTTGCTATTTTATCGACCTGCATAATTTTGAATTTCTGAAATTGTTTTAAAGTTTTCTTTTATGTCAATGTAAGATTCCTCACTGTCTTTTGGAGACACTAAAATTCAATATGACCGGCCCGAATGTGTGCTTGTTAGTTTTTTTTATTTAAAAAAAACTCCAGTTATTTTACTAAGTCTATGTCTTAGGGACAACCTTCTCCCCTAACTTAGTGTTGGTGGTAGGGTAAGCTTCTTTTTTTTAAAACGATGTTTTAAGATTAGGAACAATCTCCAAACAAAAATCACCTGACAGTTTTTATTTACACGTGTTTGGCTAATGAAAGTAACAATAACAAATTCAGAAATAATAAATCCTACTATCAGTTTCCACACTTTAAAATTATACAGGTCGATAGTCAGTAAAAGTTCTTTGTATTTTTTGTTACTTTTAAATTCTTGGCTGCAGTTAATTATACTGCATGAATGCTTGTTTCAACATTAAATAACCAAATATTATGCTGTAGCACAGACAAACGAAATGAGAATAGAGATTATAGTCATTGGTTTTATGTTAAAAAGGTGTGGCGACTTAACATAGGCGAAGTTCACATGAACATTGAGGTATACCATAACTGCAAAATAGTGGTGTTTAGCTGGTGGGAACCTAGATGAAACAAGATGGCGTAGAATGAAGGAAAGGTAACTTGGCAGATTACTGGCAGTTTAATTTCAACAGAATTTGTTTCCTCATTCAATCTATGCATGACACCTTACTGAGTCTCTCTTTATTTGTCTCCTCACGAGGACAGAATTAGACACAAGGTCAGTTTTTAATGTGGAGAAAATCCATCTCCATGATGTGCATTCTGGATCGAGGCAAAAATAAAAATTACCTCAATCTAGAAGGATTTCTCCTTCACTGAATGAGTACAGAAGATGAAATGTAGTATCAGAACAAATACTACACTATTTCAAATTTTACTTTGTCTGCTAGGATAGATACTTTAGAGTTTATTCTTAGTGACTGATTCAGAGCTCTGAGATATAGTATCGGTGTTAAGATGACACTGTTATGAAAGTTATATCAACCTAGTCAAGATGAAGAGAAAGGACAAATCTAACTGGTAGTTAAAAGTGGATGTGAAAATATGATTAACTTTCCAAGGTCGATAGTTCTAATTGCTCTCCATCCAGACCAAATAGTTTACTAAGAGAACACGAAGGAACTTTCTGTCTAGTGGAATGAGTTACTATTATGGGAAGGAAACAAGAGAATACATGAATATAGCAATTTTCATTTGTTAGTATTGTATGCTGTTATTGTCAATATAATAACATGCTAACAATTAAAAAATTACTTTGTCCAACCCAAATAATTGCTAATATGAATCATTTTTAATTAATGACCTAAAAGCAAAAATCAGCAAGGATTTTAAGTTGTACAATATAATAAGAGTTGTTTATTTAAAATTCAAAATTGTGAAAACATAAAAATTAAAGCTAAAATGATATCAATGCATTTTTGCACCTTGCGAAAAAAAAAATTTAAATCCACTAGAATGCATTTAAGTTGGCCATTTTAATCTTTTTTAATAATCGAAAATAATAAAAGAAAAACAATTATCCTTCATTTCATGATCCTTCAAAATTTGAAAGGAGTTTGGAACATTTAAACTGCCAAATAGAAAATAATTTCTAACTTAAAAGTTCTAACAAAATGTTCATGTATTAAAAGATTGAAAGTTTTGGAAAGTATTTATTTCATCACAAACAAAACAAAAACATAAACAAAATTAGTCATAGGTTTATAATAATTTGGTTCACTTAATAAGTTAATGGCCAAACAATACCGTGATAATAAATTTAACTTTCTAAATTTTATTAAAGAAAAACAAAAATAACCAAATCAGGCTGGCTGAAGATGGTCTCCTGTCTCAAATGCATCTACATTAACACCTTTTTTTTTTTTTTTTTGTTTTTTTTTTTTTTACTCTTTGCACAACTAAATCATATTCTGCAAAACCCAAAACAAAAACTGCTGCCCCCGTCTCTCTCTCCCTTTTTTCTTTTTCCACCCCCATTTCCCTTCTGGCTTCCCAACTTAAAACACACCAACCAAGAATATTATAACTCCTTTCCTTTTCAAAGCTAAATCATGTTCTGTGGGAATAAAAATAACAAAATCCACTACAAGTCTTTATCTTTATCTCACTCTATGAAGTATAAAACCTTTACACATTTCTTTTTTTTTTCTTCACCCTGTCTGTAGGGCATAAGCTGACTGCCCCCCCCCCTGTAGAGGGTAAAAAATCCCTCAATGGGGCATCCAGTTAGCCGTGGGTTGCTACCCATAACGCTTTATCCTGGTGATTGAGCTAACCTAGACCTGGGTGCATAGAAATCTAGGCACCGCAATCACTTTGGCTCTTACTTTGGCTAGACAGGCGGTCAGAGAGGTCCGATCCAACCAATCGGTCAGTCACACCAAACCCTAGCACTTACACTCAAAATGCCAACTACCATAACAAAGAACAAAACTTAAAGGTACTCCTCTTTTTTTCCTCGCTACTAAAAACAGGCAAATTAAGTGCTAGGAGATGGCAAGGGTCAATCCATTGGAAGGACCATAACTCAACACTCCATCTGAACATATATATTTTTGAGGACATAATGAACAGGAAAATGAATAGAAAGTGCTTGAGGACTCCCTTACCAAAATAATATATCGTCCATGTAGCTCTGACATCGTCAAAACGAATGAATTTCCCTCTTACTATGCCCCAATTTTTGACTCTGAGGTGGGAATGTGGTTGCTGAAAAATAAATCCCAAAATATATGGCTGAAAAAAAAATACTTCCCCCTCAAAACCCTTAGGAGAAACCATTCTAATGACTCTTACCTCTCTAGCTCAGATGATGAAAAAACATCCAAAACTAGAAAAACCATACCATCTATATGCAAAGGAACTTCCCAAGATTCCTAGTTATCGAATTAATCCTATTATAAATTTCTGTACTGTGTGTGTGTGTGTGTGTGTGTGTGTGTGTGTGTGTGTGTGTGTGTGACGCGGTTTAAGTCAGCCTACAGGCAACCCACCCAGGCAATTTAAGTACCAAAATGAAGCTTATGACCCAGCGGATGTTTTAGTAGTATTTATATCCATGTTTGGTGTGTGGGAAATGCAAAATAAATGCAAAGTAGTAGTGGTGATAGGAGTTAAATCGGTGGGAGTAACAGCAGAGACAAAAATAGTAGTGGTGATAGGAGTTAAATTGGTGGGAGTAGCATCAGCAGCCGTTAGGCAAAATGGTGGTGAGAGGCATTAAATCGGTGGGAGTAGCAGCACCTGTCAACGATTGATATTGGTTGAAAAATACAAGATTTTTTTTTTATTTAAAAAAAAAAATTACTTCCATTTTCTCCGTCTGATTAACAAAACAAAAAAAGGATTTTCTCTGATTTGCAACCAAAAAAAAAAAAAAAAAAGTAAAAAGGTTTCAATTAATATTGATTGAAAAATACAAGATTTTTACTTTTTTAAAAAAAATTACTTTCATTTTCTCCGTCTGATTAAAGAAAAAAAAAAGAAGACTTTCTCTGATTTGACCAGGGTGGTTAGTTTAGACCACCGGTCATTAAATAAAATAATACTTTTACCCATGTATCTCATATTTTTTTCGTTAATATTGGTTGAAAATACAATATTTTTTTTGTTAAAGTAGTTCAAGGAGACATCTCCTACAGAAGAACCGACGAAAAAATAAGTAATTGCTAACTTTAGTTTCATAAATATTGGTTGTGTAAATACACTGTACTTACTCGCTTTTCTTTCACAATATGCAGCCATCTGGCTGCAACGGGGCTACTTGTAGAAAGAAAAAAATTGGAAACTTATCACCTTTTCTAATAGAAAAGATATCAATGAAAAGTAAGCCAAGAACAAAAAATAAGACAAATTTACTAATCGCAGTAACTAATTATAAAGATACCCAATCTCTACTTAAAATGGAGAATTTTGATGAATATAAGTGCAAAGTCTTTCCACATGAAAGGCTAAACACTTCAAAAGGAGTGATTCAAAACTACGAGCTATCATAGGCAATAGAGAAAGAAGTAAAAACCAAATTGAAAAAACAAGGAGTGGTTAACCACATCCGTATCAACATAACAAGACACAATGAAATAACTACTAATACATATTAACTTTCAACACACCAACAATATCCAAAGAAATCAAGATCGGCTACTTAAACGTAAAAGTAGATAAATATTCCAGCTCCATTAAGGTGTTTCAGCTACGAAAAATATGGATATCATATAGAGGTCTGTAAAGGAAAAAGTATATGTGGAAAATGTGGCAATAGAGCCAGATCACACCGAAAAAGAATGCATAAACGAGGTGAAATGCACTAACTACAAAGATCACCTGGTCTAAAATATGTAAAACATATAAAAAAGAAATAATGGAAGTAAAGTACAAAAAAACATAACTTTCCCAGAAGCCAGAAAAATAGTTCATGCATATTTGAAAGACAACATATATGCTGAGACAACAAAAAGACAACTAAACCATGCCAACATAATGAAATATATGATAAATATAAAGAACTGATAAACAAAGTAATTGCATTAAAGAATGGCCAGAATTTCAAAATAGCTTAAAAGAAAAATACTCAAATCTGGATAAGACAACAATAGAAATAACAAATCCAAACAAAGAAAGCAAGAATCCATCTACAACAGAAGCATTAAAAAGAATACTACAGAAACCAACAAAACAATTACCAGAAACTAATAAAAATATAAGCAAAACACTAGAAAACAATGGAAACAAAAAACACCATGGGTAAAAGAAAAAAAAAAACAATCTAGACGGGAAACAAATGAACAAGAAGCCAAAGCAACACCATCTCAAGCAAAACCCAGATCAACATCCAGATCTAAACAACAAACAAAAAAAAAGTCTCAGCAAAAGACTTCACCAAAGACACAAACTCTGACAAGACAAACCCTCTACCTTTTTAAAGAGATGAAAATAAAGGAAAATAAAATAGCCCCATGGATAGAAAAAAAAACAAAACAAATCATTCAATGGAATTGTCATGGAATAAAATCTAATTATTAACAAACTTCTTGTACTTATTTCACTATTCAGGCCTTCGTGCTAATAGCGGCACCAGCCAGTGCAGTAATACTCAACAAATCAACTAAAAAAACAAACAAATGTCCCCAAAGAAACCTCAATTTTCAGTGCCGAAATACATGCTCTAATCCTATCTCTCAGTCTAGTCTCCAACAACAAAGAATCCAAATTTATAATCCTTTCAGACTCCCAATCTACTTTAAAAGCTATCAAAAAATAAAAAGATGGGCAACCCTCTAATCGCAAAATTAATCCACAAATTAACAGAATCAAGCAATCAAAAAGAAATAATTTGCTGGATACCGAGCCATTCTGGTATCAAATGTAACGAATTAGCAGATTCAGCAGCAAAAACTGCCATAGCTCTCCCAATTGATGCAAATTTTAAAATCCCATACACAGATCTCAAAAGACATCAATACATAAACAACTGAGAAATGGCAAATTTACTGGAATGAATATCCTAAAAACAAACTTCATGAAATAATACCAAACATTAAAAAGCAAAAATAAAATACAAAACTAAACAAAAGAAGTCAAATTAACAAGAATAAAGATAGGCCATACACATTTAACCCACTCATATCTCCTAAAAAAAGAAAGAAAAAAAAAAAGAAAACCAACACATCTGTATACCTTGTTAAACACAAGTCACAATAAAACATTGAGTGCACTGATAACCACAAGGAATAATTTCTACAAAGACTATATTAAGGATTTATTCGATAAAAACAATCCCCCACATCATACTTTCATACCTTAAAAAAAATGGTCTTTAGCAAAAAATTTAATAAGAACAATATACAATGGCCAGAGCAGGGCGCAAAGGCTCCCTGAACCCATAGACCTTCAGTATAAAATAATAATAAAAGGGTTGAAATGCCATAAAACCCCCCCCAAAAAAAAAAAAAAAAATGGTTATTGCCTTGCATTTAATTTTCAAAATGTTTTTCTGAAAAATAAATATTTTTCACTTGATGCTTGTGAAACTTAATCATGACTTTTTATATTTTTTATTTTTTTTTAAGATTTTAAATGCAGACCTCCTAATAGAAAGACAACTTGCAATATATGATAGCCAGATGGCCAGTACTTGCTAATTCCTGTAAACAAAACCTAATTTAGCCAACAGACTTTCTGGAATTACGAACATCTAACGTCATATTGTAACTTGATCAAACTAAAGCAAACACCCGTACGTGTCTGCTGGATTTGCTACTAAAAGATAAGCAAGTTCATGAGATTGGTCTTCTACAGATTCCATGTGTTTCATGTAATTCAGTAGATAAAAATTAAGGTGTGCTTTATGGAGTAATTAGAAGAATGTTATTTTCTAACGATCCAATTAAGCATAAAAAGGCAACTTTTTTTTATATCACAAGTTATTTTCATTTGAACAATGAACTATTTACATGACCTATTTCTTTTTAACATATTGTTAATCATTTCAAAAATGTTTAGTGAAATTTATTTTAAGGTGTTAATAAAACGAAAACAATACTGCATGCATACGTTTTAAACTCACAGCTTTCAGATTATGTGACCTTTATTTTCATATTTAGTAATGATTGGAGACACATTGCATTATTATTATGAGTGATGCAAAATTATATATATTTACTATTTGAAATATCTGTCACTGCTGTATTTATTATATTATAACTTTAAATGGTAGATTTTATATTTCTTTATTGTGGCTGTCTTCGAGAATAGGTTCATTATACTAATACATTCTTGTTCCTTAAAGGAAGACACAAAAATACTTTGGCACAATTACAGGCGTTTTACTCTGGTGAAAACTGAATTTATTGGCTTAAAAGTATTTGAACTAGATCATTCTGTTTAAGGCCTGATTTTCAACATATGGAGGTTGAAGGTTCAGTGCAGGGCAATATGAAGAATACAATTACAAATTAAGATTTCTAACTGGCCATGGCTGATGGGACAAGAGCGTGTTACTTTCTGTGGATTAAATAAAAGGTTGTGTTCAAAATTCAATGCAGATTCCAGAGTTCATCAGAAAGATTCCCAAGTTCAAGATACACCTAAAGAAAGTTAGAGGTTACAATAACATTCAAGATGAAACAGTAGAGCAAAGAATCCAAATCTGGTATAAAATGTGAAGATCATTATTAGAGCTTAAAATTAATCACATCATCCATTCCATCTGTCAAACAAACCTACAAGGTCAGCAAAACTTTAGTATAGTAGGCCGCCAGGCGTTGCGTGGTCATAAGATATACACTTATGATAATATTATTCATGCAGATTGCATACTATTTATTATACAGACAATTCTCAATTGACTATTATATTGAACCTAATATATGGTAGTGAGATCAGCATTAACAATATATGTATGTAATCTCCACTGACACGTGTTTTGTTGTCTACAACTCAGAGTGGCTTAGCGAGATTCGAAATCAGGATCCCATGGTAAGAAGCGCAAACCTCTAGCACTAGGCTATCTTGCACGACTGCTGAATGTATCATGTTTTTTTATGTTGATGTTATTTGTTTGTTTTTTTTTTTTGTTTTTTTTGTTTTTTGTTTTTTGCGATACATTTTGAATGAATTCAATTATTTATGCAAAAGTGCATTTTTACTTAAATGTGAGTTGGGAATAATTTTTCCTTTGAACAATTTGGTACCCCCAAATGGGGAGCAGCATATGTATTGTTTTTAAAATATAATTATCCACTGACATCATAGTGACTGAATCTAGTGAGATTCGAAATCGGGATCTTATGGTAATAAGCACAAACCTCTAAAATTATTCCCAACTCGTATTTAGGTAAAAATGCACTTTCGTATAAATAATTAAATTCATTCAAAAAGTATCCCAAAACAAATAACATCGACATAAAAAATGTGATGCATTCAGCAGTTATGCGAGATAGCCTAGTGGTAGAGGTTTGCGCTTCTTACCATGGAGTCTTGATTTCGAATCTCACTAGATTCAAACATTTTGTCAGTGGATGATATTTTAAAAACAATACTTATGCCGCTCCCCATTTAGGGGATACCAAATTGGTCAAGGAGAAAATTATTCTCAACTCTCATTTATATTTTATAATTATATAGATATAATGTTGATCACAGAATGAAATATTCAAAACCATTCAGGACAAAAATTTCAAAGAATATATATTTTAACTACATCCCTCGATATATGCTTTTAATATTTTACCTTATTCTATAATCTATATATTAATACACTAATTTGTTTCAACTATTATCATCCTGAACATCCCTTAAAAGGAAAGTGGAATATTCTAAATGGCTAATAAAGCAAAAAAAAAAAATGGTGTTGCTGGTTAGGGAAACACGTTCTGATTGTACTTATTTCAACATATTAATATATAATCATGTAGTGCTTTTGTTGTTTGTGGATCTTTTAAATCTCCACATTTCAGGTGAAAACATACCTGGTTATATATCATGTTGAAATTAGTATAAATTCCAATGCATTTCTAGGTGAAAACATTACTTACTCAAGCGTCACTTCGATCATTATCATCCTGACATCCCTTAAAAGGAAAGTAGAATATTCCATTCAAATGGAAAACAAAAAAATTGGTGTCGTTGGTTAGGAAAATTTTTTTTTTTTCAACTATTTATTTAATGCCCTGGAAAGTCACTTGATTAATTATAAAAATGCCCTGAAAAAGTCACTTCTAATTAATTGTAAATTTTTTTTTTTTTTTTTTTTTTTTTTTTTTTTCAGCATAATACTAAAACAATCCACAAATATTTGGGAGTTAACCAAAGTTAATCACACGTCATTATAGAAGATAAAATAATTTATAAATAAAACTCCATATATAGCTAATTTGGTGCTTTTGTTCAATGTATTTGTTGTTTTTGACAAAGATGTCTGTATGACGCCATATTTTAATGTTAGTAAGCATTCATTTATCAAGTGTAGAATTGCATTTCAGAATATAGGAATTATCGTCCAATCAGAATGGATGGAATTTGGTGAGGGATTCTTTATCATTTGATTCGGAAATTGGAAAAATTGTAGTAGATCTATGTTTGTTATAGACAGTTACGATTAGTAGTAATAACAGAATCTGTGGAATGTGTAGAATTTGTTCTGATGACAACTGCTAGTGGCGGTAGGGGTAAACATGTAGAGAGAAAACTTGGAACTCTTTCCTCTGTAGATGTTGCAATTGTGATGGTGTTGCTTGTAGGATGCAATGTAGCATTTTATTATCACATCTGAATGTTTCTAAAATGGTGTTCAGAAGCTATAAAAGATAGTGGCAAATAGCCTAGATGTTTTGAATTTGCATGTAGCATCTTTTGCTGCAAACCTATGATACTTTGGTTTAGAAGGGAATTTCTGCAGTCGTTTTATTATATATGAACATATATTTTTAAGAGTGAAGTGTATGGTGTAACTTCCGGTAGTAGCTGAAGCAGTTTAGTATCTAAAATCACTTTATTTCATCTAACAAATTCAGATATTCAATTTCATAATAAATTAAGAATATTTATCTTGTGAAATATATATATTTGCAAGTGTTGCCATATCCTCTGCCAACATCCTGCACTTTTATTTTAATAAAATCCCACCAATTGCACTCCCTATTGATTCATTCCATTTTCTTACCACTATGAATAAATGGCAAAAATTGACATGTAACATGTTTCTATCAGATCTTATTACTTACATGCCAAATTATCAGATTATCAAGAAAAGATTATAACAGTTATTACTGATTTATAAGTCACTTTGATTAAATTATAATATCTAGAAAAAAGTGATGCCTTATAGTTCTATTCCTTGTAATAATATAGCTCAAGCAGTTCTCCATATTTGGTTAGAAAAATACTTACTTTTTAATTCACTGTCTGATCGGAACTAATATTATATTGATTATTCGATTGAAGGACATTCTGTTGTTTGCTTATGTGATCTTTTCAACTACCATGAAATTTCCACGGATTTGGCTACTATTATTGTTGTTCAGGGTATCTAAACTTTAGTAAATTGAACTTAAAGTACTCGGATTGAGATTTTGTATTTAATATATTCCTCTTTCTTTATATCTTTTCTCACTATTTCTGGTTCCTGTTGCTCTTCAGTGTTATTTGTTATATTTAATAGGATGGAAAGAGGCCGAGATGCCTATTTCTTCATTACAATTATTGATATTGCTAAGTTACTCTCTTAATAGGACGTTTAAAGGGATTAAAAGTTGCCTTTTTTTTTTTTTTTTTTAATTTAATTTATAGCTTTTTAACAGTGAAGCAATTTTTGTATTTTATATGACAAAATACTATTTGAACTTAGTTTTCAAATAATTACCTATTTCCGCTACACAGGAAAGGTGCAATAACGATTTTAGAAATAGGTAGGGGGTTTTGTAGTCTTATTTTTTTATTTTTAAGAAAGATAAATATATTATCTCTTAAGTGGGTAATGTGAAGCGATAATGCTATTCTGTAAAACCTCCCAATTTGTGTCATCTATTATATAAAGTAGTTGGCCTCTTTATCTTTTATTGGCAATAGTTTTCTTCCCACAAAATCAATATTTGATTCTGACTTACCAGTTTTTTTCTTGTGCATGTTGTCAGTATTAAAATTTAATACTTTGTCCCTGTAGGAATTATCTTCAATTGACTGCCATCTTAAATACTCGACATAACTGTTACTTATCTTTGAAAACGAAAATATAATATAATTTAAACAGAAAAGCAAATACATTCTTGAGCAACGAGTAAGTGCATCTAGTAATAAAAACTCTTTTTATTCAATCTTTTGCTGAATACATCTTCTGCATTTCAGTATGTTTTATTTCATTTGTTCTGCTTTGTTTTGTTATGTATAAAATAATGGTTTTCACTTTTGTCATTCCAGCTTCTTCATTTGAAGAGTAATAAATACTTGACTGTGAACAAGCGATTACCTGCCTTGTTGGAGAAAAATGCCATGCGTGTAACCTTAGACAGTGCTGGAAATGATGGATCGTGGTTTTATATTGTGGCTTATTACAAGCTGCGGACGCCAGGTGATAATGTGAGTACATTGGCAGTGTTAATGAGGAATTTTTTTTTTTTACATAGGCGTCGCCACTTATCAAGGGCGAGAGGCCACTCAAGGATAAGGGTTAAAGAGTGAACAGTAGTCAAAAGGGCAATATAGTAATGGAAGTTCGGTAAATTTGTTAACTTAAGTGGAATGGCTCATCAGAAACTTGTTTATGTTGGACTTGAAGACAACCATATTATAGACAGCTGGAAAGCAGGAAAACTGGAGACAATTCCAGACGTGCAGTTCTAAGAAAGAAACTTTGTTCATGAAATCTACGTGTAGGTTCAGGCACAGATAAAGAGTGGGGGGAATTATTGATAGTGTTTTCAGCTAGACGAGTGTTTCTTGTGAAAGTTTGGCAAGGGGGACCATAAATTGAAGCTCTGTTGAACACTTTCCATGAAAATAACAAAGCAGAGAAAAACTCGCAACATCTCTTCTATGAGATAGAGGTTGCAGCGAAGAGAAAAGGACATCTTCCACGAGGCCACGAAGTCTATGTTGAACCCTATAACGGTTTGATATAAATTCAGTATACCAATATAATCCAACACAAAAATGCAATAAGAAAACTGAATGTATAATTGAATGTGAAATATATAATTTTTTTTTACACAATCAGACATAACAAACACAAACGATGAAAACCATAGACTGGAAACCCTGAACCGGTTTCTCTCTTCTTTGGGTTATTCAGTAGGACACATAAAAAATCAGGATTTGAAACAAAAGTTGTAGATGTGTTTAAGAAAAATTAGAGAATCTACAGAAAAAGTGAAAGTATATTTATATGTAAAGTTTTCAAAGGAAGACAATGGAAATGGTCTCTAATCTCTGTATTGAATCTGTATGTAGTCTCCCTAAGTTAATTATGAGGGCAGAATCCCTTAAAACCTCAAATACATATTTGATTTTAATGGAATTTAAACCTTTGTTTGTTTTTACGTTTTTTTTTTTTTTTTTTTTTACTAATGAATCACCATTTATCAAGACCTGGTAGCCACTTGAGGATAAGGGTTATGAAGATTGTCACCATAAGAGGAGTGAAAACGATGAGCAAGAAGAATACTTAATTATCAATGAGGATGATTCAACAAGTATTTGCTTGTATTATATTTGAAGACTACCATTTTGTAGTTTGTTTGGAACCAGTTTTGTGGTATTTTGTTCCATAGTTCAGTTTTTAGTACAGAGAAGGATAAACGAAAGTTCTTTACTTTGATTGGCGAGTTCTTGCTGTGAATGCTTTACTGAAAGGGAGATTAGAGCTCTGTCCAGCACCTACCATGAATATAACGATACAGTGGAGAGAGGTTAGTAACATCTCTACTGTGCAAAAGAATCTTTAAAGAAGAAATCATCTCTCACTAGATTGCAAAGTCAATTTTATACTCTGCCAAGGCAAGAAAGAGTGCTCCAAGTATATGATAACAGTACTCCATATTAGGACATGCCGGGCTCTTTTATAGATTGTATCAATTTAATTATTGAATTCTAATGGTAGCAATAGATTTCTTACTGGAATCATCACAAGTTTAATTCTACTAAAAAAAACAAAAACAAATGTACATTGTCATAAGTTTGAATAAATAGCTCTTATCGTTTATAAGTGTTTGAATTTAATTATTTTTTACAGCATCAAAGAATAAAAGAAATTAGAATAGGGAATGAAGGAATCATTGTAAAACGAAGTGGCTATCTAAATAAAGCAAAAAGTTTATAACTTGGAAAGCTAACTGATTTGGAATGTCATTTGCAAATGTTGAATTTGTAAAAAAGGAAAGCAACAATTTCATTGGTTAATGCACAATCAATGAGATTTAACTCTTTATGTTGTGAAGTATTTCCTACTATAAGAAAATATCAGTGCAGTACATAATCAATAAAATCGATGTGAAGAATGGAAATTGATAAGTCTAGCTGGCTAGTAAAAATCAAATATAGATTTTCTACAATGAAATTTATTGATTACAAATGCTGAGAATCTGACTATTTTCACTTTATAATGCAGATATATTATACTGAACATTGCTTATTTAAATAATTTTTTTAATTTTACTTTTTCAGGTGGTGGTTGGAGATAAAGTGATTCTGAATCCTGTTAATGCAGAGCAGCCTCTCCATGCCAGCAACTACAACCTAGTCGATAACCCAGGATGCAAGGAGGTATAGCCTATGTTTCCTTCATTCTCAATGACTGTTTCTCCATTTATTTCTTCGTTTGTCCGTCTGTTCTGTCTCTTTTTTCTTTTGGTATCCTCTACAGCTCTCCCTTTCCCCTCGGTATCCCACCAACATCCCTGGTTCTCCTTACAGTATCCCCTCCCCCCGCTCTCCCTTTGGTATCCTCCTCCCGCTTCTCCTTTTGGTATCCCCCACCCCCACCAGGACCTCTCGGCTCTCCTTTCGGTATCCCCCACCCCCACCCGGACTTCTCGGCTCTCCTTTCGATATAATCCCCCCGCCACGTCCTCCCGGCTCTCCTTCCGCTATCTCTCGCTCCCCTCCCCGGCTCTCCTTCCGCTATCTCTCGCTCCCTTCCCCGGCTCTCCTTCCGCTATCTCTCGCTCCCCTCCCCGGCTCTCCTTCCGCTATCTCTCGCTCTCCTTCCGCTATCTCTTGCTCCCCTCCCCGGCTCTCCTTCCGCTATCTCTTGCTCCCCTCCCCGGCTCTCCTTCCGCTATCTCTCGCTCCCCTCCCCGGCTCTCCTTCCGCTATCTCTCGCTCCCCTCCCCGGCTCTCCTTCCGCTATCTCTCGCTCTCCTTCCGCTATCTCTTGCTCCCCTCCCCGGCTCTCCTTCCGCTATCTCTTGCTCCCCTCCCCGGCTCTCCTTCCGCTATCTCTCGCTCCCCTCCCCGGCTCTCCTTCCGCTATCTCTCGCTCCCCTCCCCGGCTCTCCTTCCGCTATCTCTCGCTCCCCTCCCCGGCTCTCCTTCCGCTATCTCTCGCTCCCCTCCCCGGCTCTCCTTCCGCTATCTCTCGCTCCCCTCCCCGGCTCTCCTTCCGCTATCTCTCGCTCCCCTCCCCGGCTCTCCTTCCGCTATCTCTCGCTCCCCTACCCGGCTCTCCTTCCGCTATCTCTCGCTCCCCTCCCCGGCTCTCCTTCCGCTATCTCTCGCTCCCCTCCCCGGCTCTCCTTCCGCTATCTCTCGCTCCCCTCCCCGGCTCTCCTTCCGCTATCTCTCGCTCCCCTATTCTCGTGCTACCTACTAAGTCAATTCTCTATTGTATGTAATATATAGTATAGACTTCAAAAAGTAAAAAAAAATGACTTGGGTGCCATCAGCTAGAATCGAAACCAAAACATTTAGCACTCCAACCATGCTCCCTGCCATTTGAGTTATTGTGAGATAGATAAAAAATATCTAAAATTAAATCATTTCAAGCTATGAATTAATTTGTGGATGTGTAAAACTAAGAAATGTCAGTGAGTTAAAATGAACATTTTGTATTTCAACTTGCCCATATATTTTTATATGCATTATATCCATTCATTCAAAGATTTTACTCGTCATAGATCATTCTTGGTGTATCATTACTATTTGCTGTTAATTTTAGTGTTATGTGACAAATAGTTTAAAAGTTTGTTGATTAAATATTTACACACACACATACATCTACTGTTTTATTTATATAGAAATGAAAGTTTTTTATTTTGTTTTTATGAATAAAAGAAAAAGAACCAAACAATTTCCACGGCTTTGAAATCCTTCATCAAAATTGCTGAAATGACTGAAGTTCTAACATTTTATGTTAGCTTATGTTGCTACAAAGGTGTACATTGTTTAAATGTTATAGGCATCACCAACAAATTTTGTGGAAATTTTTCAATGAAAGACTAATAATAAAAACTACATAATACACTTGTAGTAATTTGTACTGTTTGTTAAAGTTGGATATAGCACTTGAAGATACTTGGGTTTGTCCAGTGTTTAAAAGTATTTTCCCATATTACTTTATTATTTATTTTTGGGGCTTGTGGCGCAGTGGATAGAGGCGTTGAGTCTCTATGGTTCCAGGTGAGCATTGTCTGGAGATAGCAGTTTAAATCCTACCCAAAGCCAGCAAGAGGATCAGTTGGCCAAAACGTGGTGAGATGACTATAGAAGGCAGTGATTATCGAGGATACAGTTAAGACTCAGCATTCCTATCCCGTCGTGATTAAAAACTTGACGAGGGCCAAAGGAAGTTGGCCAAAACGTAAAACAACTATGATGATGAGGATAACAGTCCACAGATAAATATTTCCCATCAACATACATCCTAAGGTTAAAAGTATAAAAAACTTAAAACAAAAAATTACAAATCATAATATAATACTAAATTCTGTCATAGAATTATTATTTTAAAATAATTAAAAATTAGTTGGTCATTTAAATTTGGAGATAATCGTATAAACTTACTATTAAGAGTCTTGCAATTAAGTTGACTAATTTTCATGTAGAGCTGAAACGATAAAATACCAGATTTCGCTTGGTTAAAATTTTTTCTATATAACGAATAGAGGTTACTGATAAAGTTATAAAGTCTTGCAAGCCTTAATAAAAAAAAATATTTGTTATTTTTTTTTTATTTTTTTATTTTTTTCCTTTGCACCTTTTAGGATGTTATCTATTTATAAAGGTAGTCACTGAGTTTTGACTAGGTATAAGACTTATTTTGTCTTTGAAATGTGGAGAAGTAATTTAAATGACCCATAAAAATATATATAATTTTTAATACTTTATTTTAACATTCAGTTATTAATAAATACTGAAAATCTCATTAGTTCCAATTTTGATTGATTTTTTTTATTATTTATTAATCAAGAGTATTCGTTTTAAAGAAAAACAAATTACTTTTCTTTTCATTATTTATCCCTACCTTTGTTCCATCAATAAAATGCCCACTCAAAAACAAACAATAATTTCAACACAAAAGAAAGCCCCAAATTTAAAAAAAATTTTATTAAACAGTTTTTTTTCCATCCATCAGGCAAACATAAATCATGTTTTATTTCATCATTTTCAACACCCAGTTTTTTTCGTAGAGTTTATCATAACTTTACTAAAATCATGCACTTAGGTTGAATAATATATATAATCATTGGGTTCAATAAAAAATTGTATAAAGTTGTTTGATCTGAGTATAGTGCTTTATTTTCCATTGCATCTGCAAACAGAGGACGATATCACTAATATAGTATAGATTCTTTAATTTCTTAATTTATGTCAAGGAGAGATATGACTAAAAAATTTATATCCTAACTCCAATGACATGACTAATGAAAAGTGGTCCAAAAGTCTTATACTTACAGAAAAGTAATGATAGAAGAATAAGCAGAGAAATGTCACACAGGTCATAGTGACAACTCATTTTGACCCATGAAAAATGATGTCCATACAGACCTTCATGATGTGACAATGTCAATGAAAGTAAATGAGGCCATTAAACGTTTTTTGCTATTACAATATTGGTTATAGTCAGCTTCCTAATAATACTTCCTAATTTTCTGTGGAATGCTACTGGAAACGGTGACAAAGCAAATTCCTTCATTTTTATTATGTGTTAGCAGTTCCGCCCGGCTTTGCTTGGGCCCTATGTACTGTTTATAACTTTATGTGCATATGTATATATTAAAAAGTATGAATATGTATGGTAATGCCTTTCTATATAAAAGGCTTCCTTAACTACCATAGAGAATAGTTGGTAGAGACCGCAGATGTTAAATTCTTTTTTAAATTTTGACCCCCTTAACATTGTTTTGGGCTCAAATTAAATTGTTTGACCCATGTCCAAGTAACCTACATCTAAATTTTCAAGTGTTTAGACCCAAAATTGACAGGAGTTTGGTAGAATCTGCAAAGGTCAACTCTGTATACTTTGACCTCTTGCCAGCCAAATTTTTGCCCCAAAACTGATTAAAAAGCTTGCTGCATGTCTGAATACGCTTTATGTAAAATTTCAAATGTTTAGACCCAAAATTGGCTTAATAGTTTATTAGACACCACAAAGGTAAAATCTTCTGGATTTTGACCCCTTGGCAGCCAAATTTTTGGCTAAAAAACAATTAAAAACCCTGGCCTATGTCTGAATACACTTTATGTAAAATTTCAAATGTTTAGACCAAAAGTTGGCTGAGTAATTTAGTAGAGACCGCAGAGGTCAATCTTTTTAAAACTTTGGCCCCAATTATGACCCCTTAACATTTACTGTTTTGGGCTCAAATCAAATTATAAAGTTAGATCCATATCTAACTAACCTATATCTAAAATTTCAAGTGTTTAGACCCAAAATTGACGGAGGAGTTTGGTAGAGTTTGCAAAGGTCAAATCGTTGAACTTTGACCCCTTAACAACCAAATTTCTGGCGGAAAACTAAAGATTTTCCCAAATCTCAATACCTCTTATGTTAAATCTTGAGTCTGTAGACTGAAAATTGACAGTTATTTGGTAGGGAAGTGTATACACACACACAGACATTTTCATTTTCATAGTTATATAAATTGGATACATTTTTTTTGTTTAAAATTTTGTTATTTTGATTTTAATAATTTCATTTTTATACTTTCATAAACATGTTTTTATTATCATAAATGTTAACAAAACTTATTTTTAAAAATTAAAAAAAATTTTGTATAATTTCATAAACATATTTGTGAGAAAAATTTCAAATAAAATAAAACCTTTTTTTTATTTTATTAAAAGTGCAAATAATATCATTTTCTTATATTTTATTGCAATGAATCGTTTCACAACAGAAATACTGAGGAACAATAAAAATGAAGGAACTGATTTGCCTTGTCACTACTTCCTGTAGTGCTTTGCAGAAAATTAGGAAGTATGTTAGCTAATTATAACCACAGTATTTATTTTATTGTTATACCATTCTGTTTTTAAAGTGTATAAAGTGAATCCAGGACATGTTATGTATTGCTGCATTACTTGTTCCTCTATTCTTATTACTTTTTGGGTTGGAATAACAAGATTTTCAGTCCACTCAAGACACAAAAATGAGAAATATGTATTTACACAAAACCATTTGTATTATCTGAATTATTCAGACGTCTGTTCTCATCTTGGATGTTATTCTCATAATGTTTCAGCTCCTAATATTGTTCAAGTATGTTTTATCAAACTCGGGAATCTGTACAGAATTTCAAACATAGAACCCATTATTTAATCCACAAAAGTAGCTTGCTCTTGTTTCATCAACCATGACTAGGTCTTAAGTAATTTGTCAGTGTATTCTTAGTATTGCTTGTACTGAGGATTGAACTTTCAGTCTCCAGAAGACTGCCATTTAAAACTGATTATTACTTAGTACTTTTATCCATTGCACTGTGTGAGTAACATCCAGAATTAGAAGAGTCGTCCAAATAATCCGAATATCCATCCTATTTCTCATCTCAAATTTCAAAATATAAAGCCATTAATTCCCTCTTTATTTAGAATGAATTCTTGAATGAATTACACGTAAGTCTCCATGTTGAAATTTTTTTCTTTTTTCTTTCAAAATTTGCTTGACTTCTTTTCTTTTCTTTTTTTTCTTTTTTTTTTTTTTGCTGGGTTTTCACTTTTTCAAATGAACTTTTGTGGTTTCTACTGAGCTCGAATATAGAACATGAAAACCCTCACTTCTCTTGCTCTTTAGTTTTGTTTATCATACTACAACACTGGTAGAATTTTCTTCTGTCTTTTGTTCTCATTATTTTTATTCACTAGGGTGTACTTGCAGGAGTTCTTACCAGTAGTCGTTCACACTGGTAACAACAGGTGGTGTTTCCTGGAACCTGAGTAACAATAAGTCTCCCCTAATTTTCAGTACTCTCTGCTTATTTTGATAACTTTTGCAAATTCTTTTGTAATTTTGCAGTAGCCATTTATCATTTCTTCGTGATAACGATTGTTGGCTTTCCCTGGAATTAGAGTAACAGTAAGTCACCTCAAGGTTCCAGTACTCTCCATGCCTTTCCAGTGGAGGTCTGGATGGGGATCTTGCACTTTTGTCTTTTCATTCTTCTTTACCTTTCATGACTTTTTTGTGGTACTAATCGATGTTGGTGCTATCACATTTTCTTTTTTTAATCTAAAGTATTTCTCATCTCCCCTGGTAGCTTCAGTTTCTTGGAATTTGTGTGATGTTCTTTTTATATTTCTATTTTTGTTTATGCAGAGTTGTTCTATTTTCAGTTACCTGCGGCTAATCGGTTTCTTGATTAAGTTAGTTGGCTTCTGCACTGAAGGATTTTTCCTAATATTTCAACTATTTTCATTATTATATTTGTTATCTTTTCTACCAATTTTATTTTTATCTTTGCTATTTTCATTTAATATTTTAGTAATGTCTTGATAATTAATCTAGTGCAGTTAATTTTTCTAGAAATCATCTTTATAAAAGAATTTTCTTTTAATTAAAAATATTAAATTTCAAATTTTCAGATTATGAAAAAGTTTTGAAAAAAATATAAACGTATTTAATTTTTATCAGAGCAGAGGGTGATTTAGCTTATATAAATTTAAACATAAAATTATACCTAATCAATATTTCTTGAGGGTATATTTCCCACCCTCTAAAGGCTTTGTTACTAGATCTATCGGAAATCAAATCAAGATTATTTTAAAAAAAAAAAATCTATCACTGCTGTTTAATATCTGAGAAGGCATTTGTAAAATTGTAAGAAATTCTGTTTATTTTTTGTATTTGGATTATTTGGACCATTGTTCTCATCTTGAGTGTTATTTTCACATTTTAGCTGATGTAACTTCCAACTTTCTTGTCAAACTCTGGAATCTTTTTGTCGAAATCTGCACAGAATTTTGAATGGAACCTTTTATTTAATCCATTAAGTCTTGAGTAATTTGCAATTTTATCATTCACAGGATTTGTTGATGACATGAGAGCAGGTTAACCTCCCCCTCCCCCGTGGATTAAGTTAGAAATTCTGTGCAGTTACGAAGATCGGCAGTTACATTGGTCAAAACATTGTGAAAATAACACTCATGAGAGCAGTAGTCTGAATAATTCAAGAAAAAAAAAATGCAGATTATCAATCTCAAAAATTAAAAAAAACCTGTTATTTTTTAGAAGCGAATACAGAATTTTTAGTTTATTATTTTGTCATTTTCATTTTTTTCATTTTTACAATTTAATTTGTGTTAAATATTCTATGGATGTTTACAATGTAGGTTCTCTATTAAAATGTGCAATAAAAATTTTGACGATAATGAAGGGCTCAGCAAGAAATATAAAAAACAGATCCATTTATGCTAAACTTATATAGCAGGCTAACAATAATTTAAAAAAAAATGTTAGAATCTGATGTGTTGCTTAATCAATAAGATTTCGAATGATTAAAAAAGTACTCGGTGAACATCTGCTGAATGTTTTAGTTTGATTTTCTTCTGACTGCAATTTTTTCATTCATGAAAATATTTCAAATTGACACTCCTTCAGTTGCATATTTTTTGTTAGTATACAAATGCATAGGTGTTGCATGTAAATGAAACCTATAATTTTTTTTTTTTTTTTAAGAATATGATTTTTAAAAGGTTGTTTGTTATGGAATGTCTCAACTGTTGGGTCATTTTTTAAATCCATAAATGGGATCCTACCAGGTACTACCACTTCTAGTCAGAGTGGACCTTGGAGAAATGATAAATAAGAGATGACTCCACATTCCTCAAAACTCTCAAATTGGGGCCTCATCACTGGATTCAGTTTCTTATCATACCCAGACTGTTGGGAGACAGAAGCATAAGTAATTGATAAGATTTGGAGAAAGTGTAGCCACAAAAAAAGAAAAAGGAATTGGAAAAATCGATTTTGAATGATAAGATAGAAACAAACACCTTGTTCAAAGGTGTCAGAGGCAGTTTAGTGTTGTGCCTGCAACAAATTCTGTTTAAATGTATAGATTGAATTCTGACAAGTACTGGATTAGATAGACCGTAGAATAATAGTAACTAAGGACTGACTTCATATTCTCCAAATCAGGCTTTCACCACTGGTCAAACGTGGGAGCTTCTTTTTCTTTGATAAATCTAATTCATTTTAAAGGGTTATGTTAGGGTTAAATTGTTTAGAAACTCTGATCTAGAGACTTATCTTAAAACTCACTTGAGTGCAAAAAACAAAGTTATAAAACTTGTAATTTCACGATTTGACAACAGCTGGTCTGATAGTTGATTAAAACAAAAATCAACAAACTTTTATTGATTGCATGCTTTGTACTATTTGAAAGGAAGTTTTTGTATGATTGGAAACCTGATTTTGGATTGACAAACTTAGAAAAGAATCTTGGAAAGAAACGAGGCAAAGTTGTGTGCTAAAATATGTATCTTTTGATTATTCAAGTATATTTGAGCTGAATCTAAGTTTTTTTTCAAAAAGAATTGCACTTTTAATGTGACAAATTTAAATGCTGAATAAACCTTAAAATTTTCAACTGCCAGATAAATTATTGCATAATCATGCTGTGACATTGTGGAAGAGGTGTGTTCGTCAATCCCCACAAGTTTTCAGCATCTTCTCTATTGACAGAAACATCTGTAATTGTAATGCAATAGGGGTTTCTTAAATCGCCATCTTGTGCTTTTCTTATCCCTACAGTTTATCACCTCATTGTCAGAATTCACTGGTTGTGTTTCTAAAATATCATCAGGTTACTGCAATTATGTACATAAAAGAAAACTCCAACATGTGTTGCTCAATGGGTCATTCATTCTCTCACAGCAATGTAAGGATACATAGAGGCTTCTTATTTCACCCCTATCCCCACCTTCAGATGGGGGTTGGAGATAAACAAAACTGATGCTTTAAAAAACTGACTGAACATTCTCGGACTGAGTGTTCAGTCAGTTTTTTGTCAGTCATTGAGAAAGATTTTCCACCCGTCCTCCCTCCTTTCGTGTCATTTCAGACTTCCTCCCATGATGTAACTTCCTGTACACGTATCTCATTCTACTCTTACTTCTAATAGAAATTTTCATTCTCTTATGTAATTTAAAATGTATGTGAAAAATTTCTACTGTAACCTTATCTGTACTTGCCTATCACTAATATGGCTGCAAATAAGTTAGATGCTCAGTGGATAGTCGTGTCTCTATAATTGTGCTGTTATTCACTTTTTCTTTGCTTGTGATGATGACAGTGATCGTCTTCCTCTCTTCCCTGGTAGCTGTAATAATGGATAAACAAAAGAAAACCAGGTCAACAACAACATTGTAGCGCAATGGCTCATGTTATTTGTTGTTTTATTTTTTTACAGCATTATACTAGCTTCCCCTCACCCACTCCTTGGAGGGGTCAGATGAAGACAGAGCTTCATAAATCTGCGCCTGAACAAGTCAAAAAGGCAAATTTTTCTCTTTTTTGCCACTATTCATTTCGGATCTCCTGTGATATTCTACCATGCATGCAGTCTGAATTCTAAAATCATAATTTTCTAATAGAATTTTCCAATCTCTTTATTTTTAATCTTGTACAGAGATTTTCGACTTTAATCTCAATTTTATACACCCACATCTTGATATTACTACACCCAGTGCCAGAATTATATGTAAATCGATATTTTTGTTCTAACTCCGATAGTTTTCAATGAAAATTTGTGAAATTTAGCACGTTATATGGCAACACTAACACAAGTGCAGATCTAAAATTTTAAGCTAATCTGCACAGTAATAAACAATTGGTAGCCATTTTGGTGATTTGCATTTTTTTTTTTTTTTTCAGTGTGCCAACTTTATATGCAAACCAATGCTAAAATATGGTGAAGTGCTAAAAGATCATCGAAACATTGATTATTCTAGGAATTTATAAATTGAGAACAACAATAATAAAGAACAAACAATTTCAATATGGTTTCATAGTGCAATCAATATCTTATATAATTACCATTTTTATTGACAAGAGCAAAAAGCCTTTGGTCCATTGAAGATGTCAAACTTTCGATTTCATCTGATGAAATGTCTTTGGCAGCAGTCAGAATAGCATTCTAGAGGTCATCCTTGGAGTTGTACTGCCTTCCTCCGGAGTAAATATTGTTTTAAGGTGCTCTACAGATTTTCGATGGGATTTAAATCTGGAGAACAGGTTGGCCATCGCATTATTTTCCCTTTTCTGGCAAAAAACTTTCTCTATATTCAGTGGCTATCCTTGCAGAATGAGACGGTGCATTATCATGCATGAATACCATCTTTTTCCAGAATGCCAAATTCTTGTGCCAAGGTTCCAAGTGTTCCTTAATGAAGTCAATGTAGAGTTTGGTGGTAATTTTCACTCCATCTGTGACTCTGAATGATCCTACCAGTTCATTGCCAGTGATTGCAGCCCAGAACATTACACCACCACTTCCTTGTTGACACCTGATCCTTTGGGGACGTAGACCCTCATTATGGTACCATCCTCCCCTCCACCTATCGGGTCCATCAAGGGTCGCTCGACACTTATCGGTGAACAAAACAGTTTGAAAATTCGCCTTCATGTGATCTCTTGCCCACTTCATCCTCTTTTTCTTGTGAATATCCTTCAATTGAGGGTGGACTTCTGGCTCTCCAAATTTTGCAATCGTCCTCAGGATACGGCAACAAGTTGATTTGGGCACATCAGGAACGCCAGCTTTTTCAAAAACTTGTTTGCTAGTTTCAAGTGGATTACGGCAAACTTCTCTCTTGATGTTGCTCATTGTTCAGCGTGACAGATATGATTTCTTACAAATTTTCCCTTTGTCAAAACGTCCGTTGCAAAGTTGAGGGTTAGTACAATATTTTTTGATTGTACGATAATCACGGTGTAATTCTTTGGCAATTTCTAAGGAGCCTTTGAACAATTTTAGACTTCTCAGCTTGACTTAAAGGACCTTTACATCCCATCTTGTATATAAAGTTGGCACGCTGAAAAAAACTGCAAGTCACCAAAATGGCTGCCATTTGCTTGCTATTGTGCAGATCAGCTTAAAATTTTATATCTGCGCATGCATTAGTGTTGCCATATAAATGTACAAAGTTTCACGAATTTTCATTGAAAACTATCAGTTAGAACAAAAATATCGATTTGCATATAATTGTGGCACAGGATGTACAATGCAAGTCAACTTACTAATAAAAAATAAACAAATGTATCTTTATAAACCAGGTCCTTTATTTATTAGCTGAAACTATTTAGACATGTGTTTAATGTCTCTGAAATAACATAACATCTGTTGTATACGAGGGTTTATTGCTTTATGGGCTCTGCCTATGGCTCTTCTTTTGGTCAGGTCTGTCTTGTTTAGTGGAGTTTCTTTATGGTTTTATTGTCATCATGGATAATAAAATATTTGTACCATTTTTTATTTATCTATACTAGCTGTCCTTACCTGGTGTTTCCCAGAATTATTTTTACTTTCATTAATATTTTATGTGGGTGAAATATAAAAAAGATTTTATGTCCTCTTTAAAAAAAAAAGCAAAATTCTACCAAACAAAGAAAAGTCCCTAAGATGGTATCCTTTTTGTCAAATTATTCTAGTTGGATAAAACAATTTCTGAAATGAAGGAAAGCAAATTACATTTTTTCCTTTTAAGAACCTGCTACAACGATCTACCAAATAAATTTATTAGTTAGAATCGACTATTGATTTTGTAGAAAGGGTGCTATCAGTGACCAAAATGAATAAACAGACTGACTTTACTTTATTATATAGATGTACACACATTGTCTCCAACAGTGTTTGGCACATATATACCTTTATTTATATAAAGTTAGGTGTGTGCATACGTTTATATATTTATATGCATAAAATTCATTCCTAAACTAATTAACCGATATGTTAAGTGTACAGTTAGGTAATGTGAGCTGTATTTAGTTTAGTTTTTTTATAAAGATAGTAATAAGGAGATGGAAGATTTTTTTGTGAAAATTCAGATACCATTGCTGTTTGATGTTTGACCAATAGATATTAATAAATATTCTTTAAATTTCAGTTTCTTTGGAATATTTAAATGAGTTTTAGAGAGCATACAATGGATGCAACTTCTTTGAAAATTCAAATATTTACAGATTTTCATTAAGTTCGATCCATAATCATTAGACCTCAATTAAGCAAGTCCCCTGAATTTCAATACTTTAAACACTTAAGCATGAGCTTTAAATTTTAAACACTTTCCAGAATCAAAATGGTGTATTAGATTTTGATCAAAATCGTATTCAAGACAAAGCTTAATAGCTTGATTTTAATCTACATAAGGAGGCATAAAAGTGGCACAAAACGGTTTTGTTCAGGGGAATTAATTTTACCCATACTGGAATTGGTAGTCTCCTTATATATATATATATATATATATATATATATATATATATATATATATATATATATATAAAGTGATTAAGCGAAGCCCACTATTTGTTTGTAAACAAATGATGGTTTGAGCACTGTTTGCGATGGGCGGGTGTGGATTTAATATACACTCAAAATATTTACAACACTGATTCATGGCCCGATGGTTAGAGCTGTCGACTGTCAACGCGACGGTTGTAGGTTCGATCCATGGCTGGGGAAAGGTGTATGTCTAGCCGCACTGATGAATTGTGATACAACAAAACGGTACTGTATGTGGATGACACATACACATATATGTATGTATATGGAGAGAAAGAGAGTGATAGCTATGCTGGCGATTTTCATGAAAACTAAACTTAAATATAGATAAGTCCAATTTGCATAGGTCTACTTCAGTTTTATGAGAAAACGTTTTTAACCTAATTTCTCAGCAACTTGACCTATGTGAGTTACCTCAGACCTGATAACCATATTCAACATTGGTCGTCTCATCGTCAAATTCATGTTCCATGCCTGACGCCTTTTATAGTGTAACACATGTTATAGTTATTAGATGTGGAAAACTGATGTTTATATGCCAATGTAATGCCCAAAGAAAGTGACCAAATGTGTTGTCAGTGGTGGTGGTGGTGATGGTTGGAGGTGGAAGATAGTCTTTGAATAAAACTAAAAAACTTGACTTGCATGCATAATTTACATGATTCAAACACATATCTATCTGGTTAATTTGTATTGAATAACTGAACATCCTCTATTTTTAATAAATGACTGCTTAAAAGTAATCATTTATTTTTACGTCTTCAGTTATTGTATATGGGTATCAGATTTAATTCGCCTCTTTCGTCTTCTATTTTATTTTGTTATTTCTCTACTATTTTTAACCATTTTTTGTCTCATTTTATCATATATGAAAGATTACATTTTTTATGCTGAACATTTCATTTAGTATAATTTAGTTTCTATTTGAATGTCCTTAAAAGCTTTCAAGAACAATGGTGCAAAAGACTGTCTGATAAGCCAGAAGGTTAATTTCGACAAAATGTGTGAACAGAAAAGTGAGATTTCCCTTTTTCCCCCTACCCTCACTAATCTATCGATTATATACCAGAACCCAAATAAAGAAACAAGCTGTCTATTTAAAATCATCTTGAAGTTCTATTGATAAATCTAGTCTCATTAGCAAAAGTTTTCATTGCTTTACTCTTTCAGCTTAACAAATTCCAGGTCCTAACAATTGACACAATCGATCAAGTTACCATGCTGATGATATAAAAAGATGTAGCATGTTATTTTTAGAGGAGGATTTTTTGTTGAATTACTTGGAATTTTCTTAATTTTATGACAAAAAGTTTGCTCTTCAAATTTTATATCGTCTTATATAAAATGTAGAGATCAAGCCAAACTGCAGAACTTAGTAAAGTCCTTTCTAAAACAATTACATTGATATGTTCTGCATAAAAACCAAAATAAATTATTAGCTTTATTCACGAGGACATATGTTTGGGAAACTTAGGATCAATATTTATACTCTGGTTCTGTCATGATTGCTATAAGTTTTTAAGCCTAATCTCAAATTTCCAAAAATTATCTGCAGTATGGATTTATTTTAAACTAGCTATCCTAACCTGCTGTTAACCGAGAGTATGTATGCTCTTATTCTTGTTTTGCATTGACCAGAAAAATTATTTTCAACCAAATTGCTAAGTTTCTATCCATTATATATATATATATAAAAAAAATTGAACTGATAAAAAAAGTCATTGAATTAGGAAACAATAAGGGTTAATTAATGACATGTCCTTTTGCAAAACAATATGCAAATTACTTTGCATTAGATATTGATCACATAAGTATATTAGAAAGCTATCTTTTTTTTTTAGAATCAATTATACTCGAGGCACCCCAGAATGAAAAACTACCAAAAAGACCCTTTTGGGTTGATATCGGTTTCTTTTTCTTCCGGTTGAAAACAAAATATGGAAACATTCTTGCTTCCACAGCTTTTTTTTTTTTTTACAAAATGTTTTGTTTTAAAGATTTATTTAAAAAATGCAATAGTATTTTATTAAAGCATTAAATTATAATTTAATCTCATGATTGAAAATGTGCATATTCTTCTAGACTAAGGTAATTTTTATTTTTGTTTCAATTCAGAGTAACACTTTTGGGAGTTAGATTTTTCCTACATTAAAAACCAACCTGTCCCAGTGGGGAGGCAAATAAGTATGTACACTATCTCTGCAATGTGTTTATATATATATATATATATATATATATATATATATATATATATATATATATATATATATAATTACTATAAAAGTTTTGTAAATAAATAAAACTATCTATTTTAAAACTATTATTTTATTATGCTTGTAATATTCCATATTTTTTATATAAATTTCCAGGGTTTACAAAAAGTTTTTAAAATTTTGAAGGCAAGTGTATGTGTGCTGTCTTCTTCAACCGGAAGTAAAATAACCCAGTGTCAACTCAAAATTTATATTTCAAATTTGGTCATTTCTGATTATAGGGTGCTTCAAGTATAATTGGTTCTATTTTGAATGTGAAGTTTGTTTTAATTTCACTCTCAGTGTAGTAAATAACCCAACTTTATAGTGATTACTTTGTAATTCTTCACTCATTATATTTCAATGTTTCACAAGAATTTTTTTAATTCAAATTCTTTTTTGTAAATCCTAATCGATGCTAATGAATGATTTGAAAAAAAAAAATTTCTAGATTTTTAACTGCAACTTAAAAAAAATTCAATTTTTGACTTTCTCTTTTCTGCAGGTCAATTCTGTGAATTGCTCCACATGTTGGAAGATCACTCTGTTTATGGATTACAAAGAAAACAAAGATGACGTTCTCAAAGGTGTAAGTATAAGTTATTTAAAATGCAGTTCTTTTGGCTTGATTACTGCAAAGGGCTGTTTGATTTCATTTGAAGGGAAATGATTTAATTTATAACAAAACCTACTGAAAAAAACATTTTTTATAGGCCATCTAACAGGGTTATTTACTGAAATTGTTTGATAAAGAAAATGGTGACTTAAGGGAATAAGTAACCTCATACTGCATCTGTCCTGTGTCAGTAAAAGCAAAAAAAGATTGTGAAAGTCATAATCTTTGTCCACCAATCTCTGATTTGCTGTTGGTGATTGTTATTGTTGAGCATCATTCATGCTGGTGATTTGTTGGCATTCGTTTCTATTAAGAATTCTTTCTAGAATGATATTGGATACTGACAGAAGGGACCATGTGAAGATTGCCAATATCCCTAAGTGAAATTGTTTGTGTGGAATGAACTGGATTCAAACTTGGTGCACCCATGTTTTCAGTCTGTGTCTTTAGTCAAAATCAGCTCCTTGCTGTTAGGGACAACCAGAGTGAGCTAATATTCAATGTTGGTGTTTTATACAACATCATCATCATATTGACACACAGATACCCATTAGATCACTGAAGTTAAGCATCGTTGAGCTTGGTCAGTATTAAAATGGGTGACCATTTGGAAATGTCAGCTGCTGTATGTGCCTGGTCAGAAAAAAAAAATTGTGACAGCGAGAGGGGGTAAAAATGTGACAACGAGGACAGGAGGTTGACAGGTCGAAAAAAATAAATAAAAATAGGACTTGGGTGGCATTAGCCAGAAGCGAAACCAAAAGAATTTTGTAAGCCAAAGAAAAAAAAATTGATGCATACCAGGCGCAAACTCACAAAGCATAAAACTATAAGCAATCACCTATCCATTATACTAAGATTCTAGCAATGCTATCACATTGTAAAAGTTAGAAACTCGTGTTTAAGATTCAGCGTCGTAGTGAAAATTTTTTACAAGACCCTCCTTTCAAATAAAACATTTCTGCATGGCGAGTGTTTTGCTTGTTTATAAATAAAATAAAACATTTCGGTTTTATAAATGCCAAACATCTAGATGCCAAATGTAGATTCTCAGATAATGTTATACTTAAATTTAAAGAAGTACAGAAAATTCAATTGCGTGTTTAAAAATTAAATAACATTAAAATGTCTAATTGTTTAATTAAATTTTTAACTTTCAGGGTGATGTTGTGCGTTTGTTCCATGCAGAGCAAGAAAAGTTTCTTACGGGAGACGAGTACAAGAAAAGACAGCACATATTCTTACGTACAACAGGACGAACATCTGCAACTGCGGCTACAAGCTCTAAAGCTTTATGGGAAGTAGAGGTGAACACTTTTCTAAAAATTTAACAAATTTCCTTTTTTAAGTAGGGAAATAAGTGTTAATAAACTTGAAAGAAATTTTTAATGAGAAATTCTGAATCCACAATAAATTGAATTTAAGGTAGAAATATATTGAGATACAAAAAAAAAATTTAGAATTAGTGATGTAACCTTACTACTAAACCGTTTTTAATGTTGGATGGGAGGAATCTTTTTAAGTAGACAGCTTAATGAATAGTGACATCTCTTTGTGGTAGTGTTGATGGTTATTAAGATATTACTCTTTTTTTCTCTTTGTGGTTATAATAATGTAACAAATAAGTAAAAAAAAACAACAAATAACTCCATTATTTCTGCTGGGATTTTGTTTACTTTTTACAGTAAGTATGTACAATTGAACTGCATTTTCCTAGCCAATCCTTGAAAACAGATGTCAGTTTGTTTTGACTTTAAATAACTAAAAGATATAATTGATTTTACTTTCTCTGCCACATACTTCCTCTCTCAATGTAACTTTGTTTACATGTAGCTCTAACCACTAACGGAAATTTTTCTTTTTAACTTAATAATTGTATGCGGAAATTTTTAACATTATTTTTACACACCCACATCTAATATCATTGCAGTCAATTGCTATCCATTTTTACTGGGTTAAGTATCTGTGTAATGCCAGTTAAGGCGTTGATCATAATGTTTACAATTTCGTTGATATGTCATAACTGGACAGCCCAGTGGTTAGTAATATATCCCTATGTTCGTGGCAATGATGGTTGTTGCTAAGATGTTATCTTTCCTGTGATATATTTGTCGAAGCTCTGAATAATCACCATGTTTGTACAGACTTGAAAAGTCCTTGAATTTTGACTTTTGTGTTGAAAAGACTTAATTTCTATTATTACCTTGAAAAATCCTTGAAAATATGGAAAATTTCTTGAAATGGTCTTGAAAATTGCATTCTTTATATCCAATAAAAATTTGTGTTGAAATATGAAAAAATAAAATGGAGATACATACTATGAAATTATTTTTTAAGTATTAATAAAATACCATTAGAATGTTTTTTTTTAAATATTGAAAATAGAATTCAAAATACATTGTTCTTAAATTGTGAATACAAGAGTTATGTCCCTTTATCACAAAACTACCTTGGGTAGTTTTGTGATAAAGGGACATAATCGGCCTAGTTTTCAATTATCTTTTTTCTCACTTTGGGGCGGGGGTGGGGATTCAAATCTCTCTATTTTTGCTTTCATTTATAATTTAATTGGGGGGGGGGGGCGCACAGTCATCGAGGAATAGTGACGATTGCCATAAATAATTTATGGGGGGGGGGGTCTGTAATGGCGAAAATTAAAATTGTGATAACTGACAATGAGGCTGGCTGGCCTCCAAAAATATGTGGACAAAGACGGCAGCCATGTTGGTTGGAAATTTCAAAGCCTAAATTAGAGTTAATATTTGAGATGAAATCAAAAGCATTTAAAACTACTTAAAAACACCAAACAAAATAAAACATGTAGATTGCAAAGTAACTTTTATTGGTAACATTTATTTGCTGTATATTTCATTTTTTAACACTTTTTCAAATCAGTTTATTGTAAAACAAACCCCAAATTTTGTTTTGAAAACTTGAATTTTGTCTGGAAAAGGTTTTGAAAAGCTTTGAAAAGTCCTTGAAAATGAAAATCTGTATGAATGCTGAATGATTTGGATTTTAATTTTGAACTTGACTGCAAACACCAATGGAAAATAAACTTTTTTATCAATAAAATAACAAGACAACTTCATGTGTATTTCTTACAAAACTTTAATATTTACAAATTGAATTAATGTTTTATTTATTTAATATCTATTGAAATAAAACAATGCATATTAAATAGAGAAATAGTCAACCACCTCAGCAGGAATAACCTTCTTAGTGACACACAATATGGTTTCCGCTCTGCAAGATCTACCGCAGATGTGCTGACGGTTATATCCCACAGAATAAGTGAATCTCTTGACAAAGGCTTCCTTTCTAGGGCAATTGCTCTTGACATATCAAAGGCCTTTGACAAGGTATGGCATAAGGGTCTACTTCACAAGATTTCCAGCTACGGTATAACGGGAAATGTTTTCTCAATCATTAAATCATTTCTCTCCGATAGGCTCATAAGAGTAGTGGTCGATGGACAAAAATCGGAGGCCTGCAATATAAATGCTGGAGTCCCCCAGGGGTCAATCCTGGGCCCAACTCTCTTCCTGATCTACATCAATGACCTCCCTAAACACATACTTAAATCATTCGTTGACATCTATGCTGATGACACAACCATCTACGGCAACACATCAAAGGCTGTAAATGACAAAGTTCTCTCTGATTCTCTCTCCTCTGATCTCGACCGCGTGGTTCAGTGGGGGAAGATGTGGCTGGTTACCTTTAATGCATCCAAAACCAAACTCCTATCCTTACATCATCAACGCTCTGATCCCCAGCTGGCATCAATTGTGATGGATGGCTCTCGTCTGGGTGAGGCTCCGTGTTTTGACAAGCTTCTGGGTTTGACCTTTACTCCTGATCTGAAATGGAACACGTACATCAAGTCTGTTGCCAAGGTCGCTGGAAAGATGGTGGGATCCTTCTACCGTTCCAGAAGATATCTCACTACTGATGCAATTCTCTATCTATATAAAAGCCAAGTACGTCCAAGGATGGAATACTGTTGCCATATCTGGGCAGGAGCTGCTAAAAACAGCCTATCCTGCCTTGACAGAGTACAAAATAGACTTCGTGGCTTAGTGGGGGATGCCCTTTTCTCTACCCTGCAACCTCTCTCCCACAGAAGAGACGTTGCGAGCCTATCCTTGTTTTATCGTTATTTCCATGGCAGATGCTCGTCTGAACTCCAATCTCTGGTCCCCCCTCGCCAATCTTTCACGAAAAACACCCGTCTAGCTGAATTCACTGTGAAAAATTTCCCCCACTCTATATCTGTGCCTAAATCAAAACGCGGATTCCATGAACAAAGCTTCTTTCTTAGTACTGCACGCCTGTGGAACTCTGTTCCATCTGCCTGCTTCCCTCCGGATTACACTGGTGCTACCAGATCAGGCTGTCTACTGACTTCCTGAGATGAAACGCACCTACATAGATGTCTTTGTTTTTTATTCCCTTTTGCAAAACTTAGTCATGTTCTGCGAAAACAAAAACAAAAACAACATTCTCCTCCCCCTCCCCTCCCTCATTTTCTTTTTCCTTCACCTCCTCACCTTTTTTTTTTTTTTTTTTTTTTTTTTTGCCTAGTTGGTAGGGCGATAGAACATACCAACTGCCCCCCTGCAGAGGGTAAAAATCCTTCAATGGGACCACCAGTTGACCGTTGGTGGCAACCCGTAATGCATTAAGAACGGGATCCTGGTGGTTGAGTGGAACATGCCTAGGAAATAATAACATGATACTACAACACACCACTTTGGCCCTTACTAGGCTAGACGGGAGGTTGGATAGGCCCGATCCAATCAATCGGTTGGTCATGACAAGCACTAATTCAGACAATCCAAACAAAAACACACTAACACTCAACATAAACAATAAACTGAGTTAATAAGCGATGGCTGAAGGGTCAATCAAGCTGGGAAAAAGGTAACCATCAGGAATAATAAAAATACAGGGAAATCCCATACTTGGGTGGGCATAACCATATATTGTGAATGCTTGGAAACCTCCCCATGTTTGAGTATACCAGCTATGTAGCCCTGGAGAACCGAGGCGAATGGGATTTACCCCCTCATAGTTCTTCCCCATAAGGGGCTCCGAGGAGGGTGGGGAGCATGGCTGATGAATTTTTCAAAAATTATTATGAATACCAAAAAATCCAAGAGACCACACACAGAAATTGACTCTGACAGCGACAATGAAGATACAAACTTTCCAAGATTCATCGTGCTAGAAGCAACGTCTAATATACCGTTAACTAAAATGTCACCCTTCACTATCCAAAAGGTAATATCAAGCAAAATAACACCCAAAAATGTCAAAAAATTAAGGAATGGTACCATATTGGTAGAAGTACAAAATAAAAAACAGGCCAAAACTCTACTTCAACTACAAAAATTGCATGAAACGAACATCAAAGCTTATCCACACCAAACACTAAACTACTCCAAAGGAGTCATAAAAAACCAGGAAATCTCCGTCTGCACAACAGAAGAAATCAAAACAGAACTAAAAAACCAAGGGGTCACAGATGTAAAAAGAATCACATTTAAAAAAAAAGGAGAGGTAATATGTACAAACACTTATATACTAACATTCAATTATCCTCAAATACCAGAGACCATCAATATAGGTTATGAAAGAATGAAAATAGAACAATACATTCCAAAACCTTTACAATGCTACAACTGCCAAAAGTTTGGACATAATAAAGACCAATGTCTAAGATTCTTCACATGTGGAAACTGCAGTGGAAAAAACCCAGACCACGATGAAAAAGACTGTCCAAATAAAACCAAATGCACAAACTGTCAAGAAGAGCACCACTCTCACTCAAAACAGTGCAAAATATATAAGCAAGAGAAGGAAATAATAACAATCAAATATCAAAAAAACATAACCTTCCAAGAAGCCCGCAAAGAAGTCACAAATCGCACCAAAAACTCATATGCCACAATAACCCAACAAGCAAACAAAATGTACAACTACAATGAACTAAACCTTGCTCCAGAAATTGCAAACCTAGCAAAAGAACTAAAGAACATACTTGAAGAATTAAAATCCTTTTTATCAGAACTGAAAATAAATTTTAATAGCCAAATAAAAGTCAGAAACGAACAACCCAGTATAAAAGAAAACGAAACAAAGGAAATCAGAAAAACTTCCATCAATATTGAGGAATCAATCTCTAAAGAAATGAAACCTCCTCAATTATCAAAACGTGAAAGATCCAAGTCACTAACAAGGACAAAAACAGATGTTAAAAATAAACACACAACAACAGGAAAAATGGAAATAGAACAGAACAAAAAAACTACCCCCAAAAAACAAAATGACAAACAAAAAACAGAATTAGTATTAATTGAAAATGAAAATAAATTTGAACTAGTTGAAACTGATAGCCAAGAAAGACAGTCAAGGCAAAGTAAATCTAAAAGTCCCAGACCAAAACCCAAAAAAAGCCTCTCACCAGAAACAAGAAACAGACCATCCACTTCCAAAGCGATGGAAATTGATGTAGGATAAAAACCACTACAGAAATCAGACAGATTTAAAAAGAAAAGCAAAATTGAAAACCTATCTATGGAAAACCTCACAAAACACAACAAAACAACATTTCTACAATGGAATTGTAGAGGACTAAGATCTAACCATGAAGAAATGCTAGAGATCATCAAGAAACAAAACCCCTCGGCAATCTGTCTACAAGAAACGCTGCTCAAAGAAAACCACGGCTATAAATACAAAGAATATAATATGTATGACAAAACAAGCACATCAACAACAAATAGACCAATTGGAGGAGTATCTATACTAATTAAAAAAACTATACCTCACACAATCCTCCAATTAAATACCGAACTTCAAGCAATAGCAGTAACAGCTAATCTATACCGGAAAATAACAATATGCTCAATATACATTCCACCAAATCAGCAAATAAACAAAAAAGAAATAGATATACTGATCAAACAACTGCCACCCCCTTACATAATAATGGGAGATTTTAATGCACACAGCAATCATTGGGGAAATAAGCGAAATAATAATAAAGGTAATATAATAAACGAAATATTATCATTAACAAACTTATGCATATTAAATAATGGCAAGAATACCTACATGCACCCAGCCAATGGATCCATGTCTGCAATAGACCTATCAATTTGTACCCCATCCATCTATATGGACTTTCAATGGGATGTATTGGAAGATCAACATGGAAGTGATCACTACCCCATTCTACTAGAAAGTAATCAAAAAATACCAGAAGAAAAAACTCAAAAATGGAAATTACACAAAGCTGACTGGGAAACATTTGCCAACCTATGCAAAACAGAAATAAATGAAAACATTTTAAAAAAAGAAAAACCACTAAAACATTTTACACAAACATTAAACAATATTGCCATCAAAACAATACCTAAAACTTCAACACACTCCACCAAAAAAACAAATCCCTGGTTTAATGAAACATGCAAAAAAGCTGTCAAAGAAAGGAAAAACACACTTAAAAAGTTCAAACAAAACCCTACAGCAACTAACTTACAAAAATACAGAGAGATGCGCGCCAAAGCAAGATATACCATAAAACAGAGTAAAAAAACTTCCTGGAGAAACTACATTTCACAACTAAATAACCAAACACCAACTAAAAAAACATGGAATATAATAAGAAGAATTGCAGGAAAAGAAACACAGAACACCATAAACTACTTGACTAAAACTGATGGAACAAAATGCATAAACCAAAAAGAAATAACTAATTTATTAGCTGAAGAATTCTACAAAAATTCATCAAATAAACAGTATTCAGCATCATTTCAAATTTACAAAGAAACGTCAGAAAAAGAAAAACTTAATTTTACAACTAGTAACAACGAAATATATAACATACCATTCAGCATAAAAGAATTGAAAAGAGCAATAAACAAAAGCAGAAATACGACTCCAGGCCCAGATGACATACATTACCAATTCCTAAAGAAATTACCAAAAACATCTCTCAAAATACTACTTAACATATATAATAAAATATGGGAAACTGGAGACATACCAGAATCCTGGTTTGAATCCACCATTATACCAATTGTCAAACCGAATAAAAACCCAGCTAACCCTACTAGTTACAGGCCTATAGCCCTTACCAGCTGTCTTTCCAAAACTATAGAAAGAATGATCAACTACCGCTTAATGTGGTACCTGGAAAAAAATAACCTTCTATCGAAATACCAGAGTGGATATCGACAAAAACAAAGTACGAATGATCAAATAGTACGACTGGAATCCTTCATTCGAGACGGTTTTGTGCGTGGACACCATGTGGTGGCTGTCTTTTTTGACATCCAAAAGGCATACGACACAGCATGGAGATATGGAATTTCAAAAGATATCCATAATATGGGGATAAGAGGAAATATGGCAAAGTTCATACATAACTTCTTATCTCACAGATATTATAAAGTGCGACAAGGAAATACACTATCAGACCAATATGAACAAGAAACAGGAGTACCACAGGGAAGTGTATTATCCATCACATTATTCCTAATAAAAATGAATGAAATAGTACAAGCGGTCGACACAGGATTTGAAAAGTCACTATTTGTAGATGACTTTTCAATTGCCTATTCTGCTCAAAATATGTCTACAATAGAAAAAAAAATACAACATAGTTTGAACAAAATAGAAAAATGGACTGACAAAAATGGATTCAAGCTAGCCAAAGATAAAACTGTTTGTGTCCATTTCTGTAGAAAGAAAAAATATCATCCAGACCCACAACTCCAAATACAGGGAAATCCAATCCCAGTAGTACAACACACAAAATTTTTAGGTGTCATACTAGACAAGAAACTAAACTTTAATGCACATATCAATGATCTAAAGCAAAGATGCCTAAAAGCATTAAAAATCTTAAAAATAATATCTAAAACAAACTGGGGAGCAGATCAAGACACAATGCTAAAAATATATCATGCACATATTCGATCAAAATTAGATTATGGATGCATCATATACAGCTCTACCTGTAAATCTTATCTCCAAAAATTAAAAACTATACAAAACCAAGGATTAAGACTTAGTCTGGGAGCATACCGAACATCACCCATGGAAAGCCTATACATAGAAGCCAAAGAACCTCCTCTACATTTAAGATGGCAGAAATTAACACTACAATATGCAATAAAACTACAAAGTAATCCAAACAATCCAACATATGAAAAAACTTTCAACCTGCAATATACAAACTTCTATACCAGCAAACCAAAAAACATACCCTCCTTTGGACATCGTATCAAAAACACAATAACTCAAATTAATAAAGAACCTAATATCATAATCGCACACACAGTAAGTAACAGACCACCATGGACCTTAAAAAATCCAAAAACTGATCTAACCCTCACTAAATACAAGAAAAATAATACAAACAACTTAATAAATAGAAGCCACTTTGGTGAGCTTAGAGAAAAATATTTAGAATACAAAGAAATATACACAGATGGATCCAAAACAACAAAAGGAACAAGTGCAGCATGTACCGATGGACAGATCCATCTCCAAACAAGACTTCCCATTGATGCATCAATATATACAGCGGAACTACAGGCAATCAAAATGGCACTTGAACTTATAAAAAACAATAATGGGAAAAAGTTTATTATATACATTGACTCTTTGTCATGCATCTTAGCTCTAAAAGGAGAAGAACTCGAACACCCTTACATAATCGACATAATGAATGAATACAATGAAATTAGCGAAAAAGGGAAAAAGATTATCCTAGCCTGGATACCAAGCCATGTTGGTATACCAGGCAATGAAAAAGTTGATAAACTAGCCAAAGAAGCTATATATCAAAATATAAGAAACATCAAAATACCATACACAGATTTCAAAAAAAAAATAATAGAATACAACAAAATTAAGTGGCAAGCAGAATGGGATACATGCACCCAAAATAAATTGCATGAACACCAACCTACAATCAAAAAACAAAATAAAATAGTAATGAGAGGACGAAAAGAAAACATCGTTCTAAACAGAATTAGAATTGGACACACCAAACTAACACATTCACACTTAATTGAAGCAACAGAAAAACCGAAATGCACATTCTGTAACCAACAAATGACAATAAAACATATATTAACAGAATGCCGGAAATACAAATCTACTAGAGACAAATATTATATAGCAAATGAAATCAAAGAACTGTTTCATAAGATAACACCACACCAGATCATCAAATATTTAAAAAAAATACAACTTTTCAAATTATTATAAATAATGCTGATAAAACTCTGAAAGCAACCAAAAGTTTAAAAACACAAAACAATATAATAATTAAAAATTTGTATAAACCAAAATTTAAAAAAAAAAAAAAACTGTCTAAAATCAATCAATGGTTTGGCATTAAATGACCCACAGTGGTTGATATGCCGTAAAACACCAATAAACCAACCAACCAACCCTCCGGATTACAACTTGGATGTCTTCAAGTCCAATGTTAATAAATTCCTAATGAACCGCCCCCTTAAGTAAACACTTCAGCAAATCTCCTCACTAACTTAATGTACTTGCAATAACCCTTATCCCTGAGTGGCTTCCGGGCCTTGATAAGTGGTGATCACTGTGTAAGCAAAAAAAAAACAAAGTAGCTAAATTTAAACATAATCTTATTTTAAAAAAATTATTTAATGAGATCAAATATCATCAGAATGCATTTTTGTTTCTTTGTAAACAAATCAGCCATTTTAATTTTTTTGTTAATAGTTGAAAAAAAATAATGAATTACTTTGTAAATTTGAAAGGAATTTGGAAATATTGAAACAGTCAGAAAGTGATTCCGGTTGTAAATTTCTTGGCAAATAAAAAAAAAAAAAAAAAAGAAATGGGCAAAAAGAAATAGAAGTAAAGATTTCTGAAAATGTGTAATTGATAATTATTTATATAAATGCCAATAAAACATTTTGTGAATACATATTTTTGTTTAAAGTGAAATCATTTTTTTGCTTTTAATCATCAGATTGTTCAACACGATCCATGTCGAGGTGGTGCTGGTCATTGGAATAGTTTGTTTCGATTCAAACATTTAGCCACTGACCAATACTTAGCTGCTGAAGTAAGTTGTCTACTCTTATTTTATGCCTCCTATATTATTTTCTTGATCACCTTGTATTAGATTTAACATCATTGAAAACATTGTTCTGGGTATAACCATAAATTAAATCCGATAATGAGGTCGTAGTTTGGAAGCTGTAAGTGTGACCTCTTAATGACCATTCTGACCTGGAGTTGAAGTGTAGTAGTAGTAGTATTGATAACAAATGCGAACAACAAACTGTTGAAGACGAAGATAAAACATAACTTGCCAACCGTGCGAGTTGTTTAGTTATAAGTTTACCATTCATGTGCACTCAAAATATTTTGTGTGGTGGACTCCTTTGCATGAGAAAGTAAAGATATAGTTAATGCATTACTCCATATTGACTCTTATCTCAGATAGATGAGTGGTTGAGGAATATGAACTGGGTTCTTTTTTTATCTTGACTTTGAGAACATTCAACTGCAAGAGCAATAATACTTTATTCTAGCACAAATGTGACCAATCAATTTGGACGAAGGAATTATGTCAGTCCTATTGATGAGTTTAAAAGAATCTCTCAGTTACAGGGTCCTGGATATGATCTTAAGCTATATCTGATGGTGAGGCCCCAGCTTGCGGGCTTAGGGAGTGTGGAGCCACCCTTTAATTGCCATTATTCCCAGGTCCACTCTGACCTGGAGTGGTAGTACCTGGTAGGGTCCCAACTATAGGTTAAACAGAAACCAACTTGAAAAAACACAAATATATTCTATTAAAAAGTTTTTTCTTCCAAATTACTGGATTCGGCATTAAATAACCTGAACGGGGTTGATATACCGAAAAACAAAAACAACCAACAACTCCGTTACAGACTAATGATTTGTAAAATATGACCTATGTTGGGATTGCTTTTTTTTCTAATACATAATCCCAGATCACATGATGACTGGGTGATTAGCCATTGATTTAGCCATATGATCATTATCATATATATTGTAAACTCTACATCCAGCATACTGTAGGGATATGACAATACACTAAATGTTACTCAATTTAATAAACTTAATGTATCATACGCTAAAATGCTATGCACCATCTACAACTTATTGCAAGACCATGTAACAAGCAAAATGCTGTGTGGATGCCTTCAATGCATATTTGCAACATTTCGACATTTAGCAGTGGATGGGCATCTATCTGGACACAACAAACCTGCTGAAAGTCTTTACAGGTCAAGCAATGGGTTGGAAGGCCTTATGTGATGATCAAGACTTCTGTCTGCAATGACTGAGCGAGCATCATGGTGTAAGGAATCTATGAATGTTTCACCATCAATTGATGAGTGATTCAAGACAAACTTTGTGTATATTCTCATTTTAAATATGTGATTCTGTATATGTACATCTTGTAAATATTGCAAGTACATGTTACAAACTCTGTATATATTTTCCCTTGTAATACTTTGCATATTTATTGTCTCTCATTCTTTGCATATAACGTTAGTGATGCATCGTAAATCTTTCTACTTCCATTTTTATTTAATCAAATTTCTCAACTCTGAAAATATTAAAGTTTTCTGTTTTTATATTAAAAATAGATGTTATTACTTGACACTGATTTCAATTTTTTTTTTTTTCAGATTGATAACGACACCACACAAGATCCGATGAGAAACAAATTACGAGGAGCTCCAAATGCTGCCGTCTACTGTTTAGTATCTGTGCCTCATGGCAATGACATTGCCTCCTTATTCGAACTTGATCCAACAACTACAATACGCAGTGATTCGCTAGTACCAAGGTTAGCTTTCAGCCCCCCCCCTAAAAAAAAAAACGATTAAGCACCTGCATGCATGCATACACATTTTTATATATTTTGTCTGGGTAAGATTATTGAGGTGATACTATTGAAATGGGGAGGTGCTGGTGTATTTGCAAGAGGGTGGATAAAATAAGTTTAAGATTTCTACCAAGTGAACATTCTATCAGGTATGTGTACTCTGTGTGATGAGATCCGGAAGTAAAATCTGCAATGTATAAGAACAAATTGAGTATGATGCAATGGATGTGTAATGTGAATTTTTAAGATGGGCTAATATTTGTGACTTCAGAGAAAGACTAAATCTGGATAGTATAGGATGATATGTGCAAAACAGGAGACTTTGTTGGTTTGGTCACATTAAGAATGGATGAGTGCTTGGATTAGTAAAACAGTTAGCAGACGAAGGCCAAGGAAAACATGTGAGAGTGATAAAGAAGGATTTGATAGAAAGAGCAATAAAGACTTTACCAAAAATAGGTTAGTTTGGAAACCTATTTCTAAAAGCTGTCCAATACATGCCAGCATGTAAAACAGAAGTTAAGCTAAATATATTAATGAAGACTGAACTTAGATGCAGTGTTCACTTCATGCTTTTACTTGCTGTGTTTTTGATATGTCCGAATTGAATGCTTTCAGTGATAGGAAAAATGCTGAAGCTTCTTTCTATTTCTGAATGAAGGGTTCTAAT